>NW_007248359.1:200552-242970 GCF_000164805.1 Carlito syrichta
AAGAGTCACATTGAGGTTTCAAATCTCGTTGCTGATTTTTTGTCCTGATGATCTGTCTAGGGTTGTGAGTGGGGTATTAAAGTCCCCAGTTATGATGGTGTTAGAGTCAATATCTTTCTTTTGTTTTCCTAGAAGTTGCTTTATAAAAGTCGGTGCACTTATTTTAGGTACATATATGTTTAGGATGGATATTTCTTGTTGATGGAGTGAACCTTTTATCATTATGTAGTGGCCTGAATCGTTTTTAATTTTTGATAGCTTAAAGGATATTTTGTCTGAGATTAAGATCGCGGCTCCTCCTTTCTTTTGTGTTCCATTCACCTGAAAAATTTGTTTCCCATCCTCTTACTTTGAGTATGTGCATGTCCTTCTAGTGAGATGGGTCTGTTGAAGGCAGTATATTGTTTCCTGGTGATATTTTATCCATTTTGCCATTCTATGTCTTTTCAGTGGTGCATTTAGTCCGTTCACATTCAAACTAATTATTGAAATATGAGAGTTGATCCCTATCATAATATTCTTACAGAGTTTTTGTTCTTTCTGTTTGAGTGTTGTCTTTCTTTTGGTTTTAGAGTTGGATCATGTGTGTTTTTAATCTTTTGCCTGTACTCTTGTGAAGAACGTTGTTGTTCTTTTTTCCTTTTCTTCTGTGTTCAATACTTTCTTAAGTGTTTCTTGTAGAGGTGGTCTGGTGGCAGCCTAGGTTCTTAGGGATTGGATATCTGGGAAAGATTTCAATTCTCCCTCACTGATGAAGCTTAACTTGGCTGAGTAGGTTATTCTTGGTTGAAATTGTTTATCTTTTAGAATTTTGAAGATAGTGCTCCAGGATCTCCTAGCCTGAAGGGTTTCTGTGGATAAATCTGCTGCTATTCTAATTGGTCTTCCCTGGTAGGTAGTCTGACCTTTTTCTCTTGCAGGCTTTAGGATTTTTTCTTTTATGCCTATTTTGTTTAGGCAAATTATTATGTATCTGGGAGTTAGTCTTCTCATTTGTTGTCTTGCAGGGGTTCTCTGAATATCTTGTGTTTGAATTTTTTCATCATTGATGAGATGAGGGAAGTTTTCTTGAATGATTTCATGAAATGTTCGTTCCAGTGTGGCCTCTGTTTCTCTCTCTGCCTCAGGAAGGCCAATTATTCATAGGTTCAGTCTCTTGAAGTGATCATTCATCTCTTGAATGTTTTGTTCTGTCTTTTTGAGCTTCTTTTCTATACCTTGACAGTTTGGGTTAGTTCTGTGTTTTGGTCTTCGAGCTCTGAGATTCTTTCTTCTGCTTGGCTAATTCTGTTTTCCATGCTTATCAATTTGTAATTTATTTCCATCAAAGTATTCTTTACTGCTGTTATTTCTGACATCAACTCCTTCCTATTCTCCTCTTGTCTCTCCTCAATTTTTAAAATTCTCTCTATTAATGTCTTGATGTCTGGGTTTGTTGCTTGTGACCAGTCATTCTGGGGGCTCTTCATTGTTTGTGTTCCAGAGTCTGTTTTCTCAGTGTCTGATCTCCCAGGGGTCTATGTGAGACCTATAGTCTTCTTTTGGGTTTTCTTCATCTGTGCAGTTTTCCCCCTCCCTACTTTTTCCTTCCCTCCATGTCACTATCTTCTTTAACTCTGTTATTCAGGGGTGGAGGGATTGCTTTTACTTCTGTTTGTTCAATCTCCTATTTTTCTTATGTATGTCCTCTTACTTTGTTCAATTCTGGAGTTGCACTGTAGGTTGGAGGTGGTCCTTTTTGCAGTTTTGAGATTTACTTAAGGGGGGTGAGCTGTGATTCAAAATCTATCTGCAGGTCCTGGTATCTCCCGACAGGGGTATGGATAATCTGAGACCCACTTCCCACTGCCTTGGAATCTGTCCGTACAGTGGGACTGTAGTTTTACTCCCTGAAATAAAATGAAGTTAGCAGAGGGAAGGGAATGGAGCAGACAGTGGGGGGTAGGAGGGAGGTGGAGAGAGAGAGGAGTAAGGGGGGAAACAGATGAGTGTATCAACAAATGGAGAGAGAGATCTAAACTGAAACAGATAAAAACAATAGGCCATGGCTACAGACTAACCAGCTCCTATACAAAAAAAATTAAAACATACAATGATGCTAACATACAAGCTAACCAACTACCTTGTTGGTGTACTGTTCTTCTATACAAAGATATGGTTTACAGAGAGGAGAAAAGAGAAGAAAAGGAAGAAGAAAAAAAGGAACAAAACAATAGGAATAGAATCAAATCATTAAACTAACAGAACCAATCAAGCACACTCTGAGACTTTTTGTTTAAGTCCAGTGTCCTTTCAGCTCTGATTTCTAGCTGTCTTCTCAAGTTGGTAAATTAGTTCACAGTTGGGGTCAGTTGCCCTGGTCTGCTGTGAAGGAAAGTTCAGATCACCCTCAGTTCACCTCTCAAATCTCGCCTGTGTCTGTTTTTCAAACTCATTTGTCCCATTTTGGTGTTGTTACCTTGAATCGCCAGCAGGTGGTGCTATATCAGCTTCTTTGCCTCAGAGGGGGTGGGGTCGAACAGGAACCAGCTAGAGGCAGACATGGAAGCCTGTCTCAGGGCACATGGGAGGAAACCCACGGCCGGCAGGACGTCAAGGTGGCAGCAGAGATGGCAGCAATCCCAGCAGATCTTGCCTGCAGGGGCTTAATGGTCTGAAGTCGTGGATCGCCTCAGGCACAGGTCGTGCGATGCCCTATGGCTGCCATAGAGGCTGCGGCAGTGCCAGTGGCAGCTGCTGTGTCTGCTGCTGCAGTGGCTGTCCAGACCGCTGCAATGTCCCCGCGGTGGCAACAGCCAAGCTCCGTGTGAAGAGCAGGCTGCCTATGTTGGGATCTGCAGCCCCCGGGGAGACAGCCAGAGACCCTCTGCGTTCTCCTTTGCAGATGGTCTCATAGACCAGGCTGCCCTGTTGCCATCTTGCCGGAAGTCCTGCCCACTTTTATAATAGGGGCTTTTTTTTCCCCCTTTTGGTACATTTGTGTTCCTTATAGGTCCTGGATGCTAGGGTTTTACCAGATTTACAGTTGGTAAATATTTTTTCCCATTATTTGGGCTGCCTCCTCCCTCTCTTGATGGTTTATTTGGCTTTGCAGCAATTTTTCAGTTTGATGAGGTCCTACTTGTGTATTATCTTTTATGACATGGGCTTTTGGGCTTTTGATCAGGAATTGGTTGCCTATTTCAATTTCTGTAAGGGTGTCTAAGATTCTTATATTTTTAGGTTTTACATTTAGGTCTTTCATCCATGTTGAATTGATTTTTGTGTGTGGTGATAGGTAGGGGTCCTGTTTCAATCATGTTGTCAGTCAGTTTTTTCAGCATCATTTACTAAATATTTCTCCTCTCCCCAGTAGTTGTTAGTGGAGGCTTTGTCAAAGATGAGTTGGTTGAGAAATTGAGGTTTTGCTTCTGGAATCTCTAGCCTGTTCCATTGGTCTATATGCCTGTTCTTGTATCAATACCAGTCTGTTTTGATTGTTGTAGGCTTAAAGTTCAAAGTCTGAAAGTGTGATACCTCCTACCTTGTTCTTTTTTGATGGTAATTGTGTTGGCTAGTCATGATTGTTGTTGTTTTCATATGAATTTCCATACTGTCATTTCCAGGTCTGAGAAGAATGATGTTGGTGATTTTTTTTTTTTTTTTTGAGTTGGAGTTTCACTCTGTTGCCTAGTCTGGAGTGCAGTGGCATGCTCATGGCCACCATAGCCTCAACCTGCTGGGCTCAGGCAATCCTTCCACCTCAGACTTCCAAGTAGCTGGAACCCAGGCATGTGCCACCATGCCCGGTTGATTTTTTTTTTTTTTACTTATTGTAGAGACAGGATGTTGCCATGTTGCTCAGGCTGCTCTCTAACTCCTGATCTCAGGTAATCCTCTCGCCTCCACCTCTCAAAGTGTTGACATTACAGGCAGAGCCACCAAGTCTGGCTGATGTTGGTGATTTAATCAGTGTTGCATCAAATTTGTAGATTGCCTTGAGTAGGATGGACATCTTAACAATGTTGATTCTTCCAATCTATGAGTATGAAATATTTTTTTTCCATTTGTGTGTGTCTTCTTTGAATTCTTTGAGCAGTGTTTTGTAGTTTTCATTATAAAAGTCTTTCACTTCTCTGGTTAGGATGATGCCAAGGCGTTCCATTTTTTGTGTGGTTATTGTGAAAGGGATTGTGCTTTTAATTTGGTTCTCTGCTTGTTTGTTGTTGGTATATAAGTATACATTGTCTTTTGCACATTTATTTTGTGTCCCGAGACTTTGCCAAAGTTCTTTATCAGTGCAAGCAGGATTTTGATACATTTTCTTGGATTTTCAAGGCATAGGATCATATCAACAGCAAAGAGGGATAACTTAACTTCCTCTTCTCCTATTTGGATACCTCTGATTTCCCTCTCTTGTCTGATTGCTCTATTGAGTACTTGCAACACTATGTTGAATAGGAGGGATAAGAGTGGGCAGCATTGTCTTGTTCTGGTTTTTAGGAGAAAAGCTTCCAATTTCTGTCTGTTTAGCAATATGTTGACCATAGCTCTTACTATTTTGAGGTATGTTCTGTGTATGTCTAAGTGTTCAAGGGTTTTTATCAAGAATGAATGCTAGATTTTGTCAAAACCTTTTTCTTCATCTAATGATATAATCGTGGGGTTCTTATTTTTATATTTGTTGATGTATTTAATAACATTTATGATCTTGTGGATGTCAAATCAGCCTTGTTTCCCAGGAATGAAGCTTACTTGGTTATGTTGAATAATTTTTGAGATGTGTTGTTGCATCCAATTTGCTAGAATCTTGTTGAGTATTTTTGCATCTATATTCATCAAGGATATTGTCCTGTAGTTCTCTATCTTTGTTGAATCTTTACCTGATTTGGGTATCAGTATGATGTTAACTTCATAAAATGATTTGAGAAGAGTTCTGTATTTTGCAATTGTTTGAAATACTTTCAATAGGATTAGTATTAGCTCTTCCTTGTATGTTTTGCAGAATTCCCCTGGAAAGATGACTGGTCCAGGGCTTTTTTTTTTTTTTTTTTTTGGTAGGTAATTTTCTTATGACAGATTGAATTTCTGCAGTTGTTATTGATCTATCTAGGGTCTTAATTTCTTCTTGTTTCATACTTTGAGGTTGTGTGATGTCAGAAAGTCCTCCATTTCATTTAGATTTTTTGTGTGTTTCCATACAGGTGTGCATAGTAATCTCTGATAATATTTTGTATTTCTTTGAGGGTCAGATGTGACTTGATCTTTTGCATTTATGATTGTGCTTATTTGGGCTTTTTCTCTCTTTTTCTTGGTCAATCTTGCTAGGGGTCCATCAATCTCATTTATCCTTTCAAAGAACCAGCTTTTTGTTTCATTGATTTTTTTTCTATGATATTTTTGTCTTCTACATCCTGTATTTGAGCTTTTACTTTAGTTATCTGGATTCTTCTGCTGAAGATAGGGTTTTGGTGGTCTTTCCTTTCCAGTTCCCAAAGGTGCCTTGTTAGGTTGTTAACCCATGATTTTTCTATTTTCTTCATATGTGTGCATAGAGTTATAAATTTCCCTCTTAGTACTGTTTTCATGGTACAGAGGGTTTGGTAAGATGTACCTTTGTTTTCATTTGTACCTAGGACTTTTAAAATTTCTGTGTTGACCCAGGAGTTGATCAGCATCATGCTGTTTAGTGCCTATGTCTTTGTGTGTTTTGGGGAAATCTGTTGGTGGTGATATTTATTTTTATTCCATTGTGGTCTGAGAAGGTGCATAGCAGTATATCAATCTTATGAAATTTATTTATGTTTGATTTATGGCTGAAGATGTAGTCTATCTTGGAGTATGTTCCATGTGGTGATGAGTAGAATGTATAATTTTTGTAATTGTTGGGTGGAGTGTTCTATAGATATCTGTTGGGAGCCAGCCTTGGAGGTCCACATGAATGACAGGGTCCCGGTGGGCCGAAGACCCTAGGCTGCAGGGCGAGCCCGGGAAGCTGAGGCCCTTCTGTCTTCCACCTTTGCTGTTTGATACGGCTGAAGAAATTCTGTGCAGTCATGGAAGAAGAAAATGGCAAGTTTATGCGAAGTACTCATACCTAACCTGAGAATGTCATGGTTCATTTTCCCATTTTCCCACTATGCCGCTTGGCCTTTTCTAACATATGCAAGGGTTAAACTCTGAAGCACATCAGGAATGCTTTCTTTCACTTGGTTGTAAGTTACTAGATATTGCTTGAATAAAAAGATATTAGTATATTCACTCCTTATTTGATTTAGAATTATGCAGTTTAGTGTTTAAGACATAAGGTTTTTTAGAAGCACAAGTTTATGGTAAGTTCATTATGAGCTCATTATAAGTTCTAACACTTATCTAGGAGTTATGTAGGTGATTTACAACACTGTCTTCACAGACTTAGGATAAAGATTAATCGTTAAGGTTTTTACTTAATTCTATAGTTACATTTTAAGTAAACGTTTATAGAGCGGGTTTTCACTGAATTCATAATATACTAATTAGATACTTTTATGATAATTAACTAAATACAGAAAGCAAACTTGGGGGCCTGGGAAATGTCATTAAAAGCTTCTTTTGAGTTTTCTTTAGAAATAAACACTGCAGCATAAGAGAAAAGTAACGAAGACACCTGGACAAGAAAGGCGATTACAAAAGCTTTGAAGGTCGTAAAAGCCCAAAAGAGAAGAACTGCTACATGAAGAACCGTGCACCAGGGAACTTTCTTGAAGCACTTCAAGGACTGTAATTTGGGACTCTTTTGAAGAGAGTTGCTGGCAGTGCTATTCTAGACATGATAATTGTTTTATCCATGTATTACTCGTAATTGGTAAATGTAATATCATACAAGTTTATATAATCAATATACATATATATGAGGGTTGACAAAAATTATTAGGCTCTAGTTATGTTTAACAAAGTTTTTACTTTGTGTCATTAATTAAGTCTTAGTCCTATTGTTTAGTGTTTTATAGCTACTTTGAAGATTGTTTTAGGTTCATAAGTTTAAGTTCACACAATGATAAAGCTGGTGCTTCAAAGATAATAATAATTGCTCCACCGCCTATCTTAAGACAAAGATGTTTTCTAGGAGGTGGCCAAGCATAAGGGAAAACAGTCAAATCACCATTATCCTAAACTTAAAAGCTCATTGGCAATTATGCAACCATAATAATTTCAGTTGTGTTAGTTTTATTTCATTATGTTTAGTTCACTTTATATGTTTATTCAGAGTAAAGATTAGTGTATGTATCTTCACAGTAAGTGACTTTCATAGTTATTCTTTAAATGCTAGCCACTGTTGTTTGGTCAAGTTCATGGGCTTCATATTCCTACTATCACTAGGTACAATCTATAGTTTTGTATTAGTGATTTTAAGGCTTTTTTAATTACACAAGTGATGTGGAACCGAAGTCAAAGTAAACCTTGTATGCATTATGTTTAGTTTAAGTGAAACTCCTTTTACATTTATCTCAAGACTCATTAACTGAAAGTAGATAGTGTTTTTGGGTTATTCGTTTCTTCTAAAGACCACTAGATGGTGGTAACTTTTAAAACATATGTACGTGAAGGAATTTTCTTTGTCTTGCCCTTTTTACAAATGCTATAAAAGCTTTCTGTTAACAAATAAAGGATGTCATCTGCTCAGGAAGCAGGTGTCCGGGAATATTGATTTTGTCTTTCGCCTATCCGTCTCTCCTTCAGGAGATCTCACGACCTGGCAGAGGGGCTGGACTCGTAAAGATATCTATTAAGACCATTTGGTCAAGTGTCAAGTTGAGGTTCCGAATCTCCTTGTTGATTTTTGTCTTGATCTATCTAGGATTATTAGTAGGGTATTTAAGTCCCCAGGTATGATTGTGTTAGAGTCAGTGTCTCTTTTTTAGTTTACTAAGTAGTTGCTTTATAAAAACTGGTGCTCCTCTGTTCAGTGCATATGTTTAGAATTGATATTTCTTACTGATTGACTGACCCTTTTATTTTTATGTAGTGTCCTTTTGTGTCTTTTTAAGTTTTTGATAGCTTGAAGGTCATTTTGTCTGATATTAAGATTGTGACTCCTGCCTTTTTTGTGTTTCATTCACCTGAAAGTTTGTTTTCCATCCTCTAACTTTGAGTCTGTGGGTGTTCTTTGTAGTGATATGTGTTTCCTGGAGGTATCATTTTCCATTTTTGAAAAATCTAGTTCACCGTTCTATGTCTTTTCAGTGGTACATTTTGACTTTTGATGTTCAGGCTGATTATTGAAATGTGAGAGTTTATCCCTGTCATGAGGTTCTTATAAGGCTGTTCTATTTTAACTTTTGGGTGGATATGTGTGTGTTTTCAATTTTGTAGTCACAAGGCATGTTGTGTTGATTCTATGTTTTCCTACTTGGTCATTCTTTTTTCGTTTTATTTTTCTCTGCTTAATAGCTAAAAGCATCTCCTGTAGAGCTGGTATGGAAGCAGCATAATCTTTTAGGGATTGGATACATGGGAAGGATTTTAATTTTCTGTTGCTAATGAAGCTAAGCTTGGGTGGGTAGGAAATTCTTAGTTGAAGTTATTTATCTTTAAGGATTTTGAAAATTGGACTCCAATGCCTTTTAGCATGTAGTGTTTCTGCTGATAATTCTGCTGTTATCCTAACTGGTCTTTTTTAGTAGACATCTGATTGGGCTGCCTTTAGGAATTTTTTCTTTTGTACCTACTTTATGTAGGCAAATTACTATGTCTAGGGATGGTTTTCTCATTTGATGTCTTGCAGGGGTTTTCTGAATCTTTTGTGTTTGGATGGTTGCATCTCTGGTGAGATGGGGATAATGTTCTTGGATAACCTTTTGAAATACTTGTTCCAAAGTGTTCTCCATTTCCCTTTCTGCTTCTGGGATGCTGATCAGGCATAAGTTTGGACTCTTGATATAATAGCACATCTCTTGGAGGCTTTATTCTTTCTTTCTGAGTTTTCTTTCTATGTTTTTAACAGAACAGACTAATTCCAGTTTTGGTCTTCAAGCTCTGAGTATCCTTCTTCTGCTTGGTTAATTCTGCTTTCTATGCTTGTCATGTATTATTTATTTCCTGGACAAAGTTTTTTTATGACCAAAATCTCTGTTACAAGTTCTTTCAGCGTTATCTTTCTTGAGCTTTAATCACTCTTTCCATCCATTCCCTTATCTTTGTTGTATTCTGGAACCAATTGTTGGTGATTTCCATTGTTTGGGCTCTGAGGTCTGATTTTTTGGGGCATTGTCTCTTTGGTGCATTGGGAACTACCTGTGTTCTTCCATTGATTTTTCCTCATTTGTGACAGATCTCTTTCTTTTCTCTTTAATTCTGTTATTCAGTGGGAGTGGGAGGGATTTTCATTTCTGTTGTTTGCTCAGATCTCTTTTCTCCCCTGATCAGAGCCTCCAAATTTGTTCTGTTTTGAAACAGGTCTGGGGCTGGGATGCTTTGCTGTTTCTTGAAGTTTTGAGAGTCAAATAAAGTGGAGGGAGGGGAGCTAGGATTTAAAAACGACTTGCAAGTTACAATGTTCACTGATTGGGGTATGGTGAGTGCCCTGAGACCCACTCCCCACCACCACTCTATATGATGATACAATGGGTATGTGTGTGTATTCCCTGAGTTTAAGATAAACAACAGTAATGAGAAGAACAGTGAAAAGTAGAATGAAATAGAATGCACAAAAATAATAAAAAAATTTTAAAACACAAAAAAACAAAAGCAAAAACAGGAACAACAACAAAAAAGGACACAAGAAAAACAAAACAGACAATCAAATAAACCAGAAAAAAATAAACACACACATACACACACACACACACATACACACACACACACAAAACCCAGGAAAACCAAACACACACACCCAAAAATGAAAGAGGGAGAAGGAAAAAAGCAGGGAGTGGGGAGGGGGGAATGCAAATCAAACCCTCACACACACAGTCACACACACACTAAACCAAAACAAAAGAAGAATAAAAAAGGGGGAGGGGGAATGCAAATCGAACCCTCACACACACATTCACACACACACTAAGCCAAATCAAAAAAACAAATGAATTTTTAAAAATTCTGGACTCTAACTACCCTCGTATGGCAGGTTCTGTAATTATTCCTCTCAGCTACTCACAGGTAAGTCCATTTGCCATTTTCTGAGGGGCTGCATACTCAGTCACAAAGTCCCCAGCATGAGGCCCAGGGGCAAGGATGGGGTGGTGGGGCCTAAGACTTCCCCTCCCACTCTCCTAAGGTCAGGGGTATTCCCTCCAGTGAGGAGGTGTGGGATTGTCTCCTCTCCAGGTGCTGGCAGTGCACACCCTAGCCTCATTTATCCAGAGTAGAGTTCTTCTATTGAAGCTACCATCTAGGCTCCACCTGGTTTCATCCCTCTTTTTTGTGCCCCAGGCATGTGGGTCTGGCATTCAGAGAATTGCTGGGGAGGAGGGAATGGGGTCAGCCCAGGACTCACCACTGATGTCTTGGGAGGTCTTCCTTGTTCTTTTCTGGTCAAACTCTTTGTCTTGCTGCTGGGTCAGGGTAGGGAGTGGTGTGCCCGAGACTCTGGACTCATCCTGTCCCTCTGAAATTTGTGCTTTTGGGATATTACCTCTGGATTATGATCATCCCCAGAGTATTTACCCCATCGGTCACAGAGAGTGGGTTTGTTGTGCCATGGTGAGCATGCTAGAGTACTTCCTTGCTCAACTTCTCAGATAGTGGCATGGTGCCTCTTTCATCTTCTCCAGTGGGACTCTACCTCTAGCCCCCTCACTGTGTTCCCTCTTCTCTGTGGCCCTTGCTGCCAGGGTCCAACCTGGTGCTGCGGTGGTGGGGTAGTCTGGCAATGGCAGTTGCTTCTGGCAATGGCGGTTGCTCCCAGCAGCTTCTTCCCAGCAAGGGCTTTGTTGATTTTTAAAAATGACATTCAGCTTCTGCACCCCAAGAAACTCTAAGGTCCAAGTAGAGCAGTTGCAGCACTAGTGGCTTCACCAGGGTAGCCTCAGCCACTTGCTTCTGAGTCCCCACTCAACCAACCACCACTCACACACCCACTTAACCACAGACACACACACAAATTTGTCCATACACTCATTCACTCACACAGGGGCTTGCACAGTCCAATTGGCTCTGCTGCCATCTTCCCTGAGACAACACTGTTTTATTTTTTATTTTTTTTTGAGTTGGAGTCTCACTCTGTCGCCCAGACTGGAGTGCAGTGGCCACTCCTGGCCACCACAGCCTCGACCTGCTGGGCTCCGGTGATCCTTCCGCCTCAGCCTTCCAAGTAGCTGGAACTACAGGCGTGTGCTACCACACCCAGCTAATTTTTTGATTTATTGTAGAGATGAGATCTCACCAAGTTGCCCAGGTGGGTCTCGAACCCATGGGCTCAGTCAATCCACTCACCTCAGTCTCTCAAGTCATGGGATTACAGGCTGAGCCACTAAGCCCGGCTACACTGTTTTATTTTTTGAAGTAACTAGTCATCTCTTTGGCATAAATCTATTAGGTTTTTTCCTTGGTAAATTTGCATATGCATTTTTTTATTGGGGGTAAAATGTAGACAACATAAAAGTTACCATTATAACCATTTTAAGTGTACAGTTTTGTGGCATTAAGAACATTCACATGGTGTGCAATTCTATATGTATCTATTTTAAAGGCATTGATTATTTACTGAAGTTGTTGCAAGTGTTTTTCCAAGTGTGTCTTTAATTGTTTGACATACGGTGTTCAAATGACTTTGTATCTGTATTTCCAGCACTTCTATTTTTTCTAAAATAGTTTTAATTTTTAAATTAACATATTTTAACTACTTTGAATATTGTTTTAGTTATGATACTTTCTATATATTTTAAGCTTGTAGACTATTTAAAATACTATAGCTTTAAAATATACTGAAATATCTCATGACATTAATCTTTGTTTTCACATTTTTCTTTAATCTGCTCATCTATCCTGAGATAACAACAAAGTTTTTGAGTCACTTGCCAGTTCACTTAAGCTATGTAAACGTTGGACGTGCTAATGTTCATCTGTAATTTTATAAATCTTTACAATCCTTTGAACTTAGTGTTTTCTTTTGCAATTGGAATAAATTGCAAATATTAGGAGAGTATAAATTTTCTGAAAAAGGTAAAACAGTTGTTTTATTCTGCATGTTTCCTATACTGGCTATTGGCAAACCCAAAGAGGATTTTCTATTTTACAGCAATTGTTTTTAATGTGAGTTGTTTTAATTTATTGTGCTTTCTCTTTACATTACAGGGGTTTTTAGTTTATATATTTAGCATCATGATTTTTCAAATCCTGCCCATTTGGGGTTTTCTAGTTTAGGTAGGTTTGTTATTTGGACTTTATATATAAATGTAGCATCCCCAGCATTTTATTTTAGGTCAAAATCTCATCTGCTTAAATAAGTAAAAATTTATATTTTAACTAATCTATTTGTGATCATGACTCACTGTGAATAGTCTGGTAGGAAGGCAGAAAGCAGGCTGACATGAGTAAAGAATTTTATGGCTTCTTAAGACATGACTCTAGACAATTCATTAAAAAATTTGTGTGTAGGATTTAAAATTTTATAGGTAAAATCTCATGTTTGAATGGGGGAGATAACGTTAATGACTATTTATTCAGTCCACGTGTATTTGTTGAATGCCCTTTTGTGTCAACACACAGCACAGCACAGCAAGGAGGACATGTTATGGCAAGAAGCCACCCAGCAAGGAGGCATTTCACTTCTGGAGGCTTGATTATTTGATGAAAAGACATAAGACGGAAATTATTCTTAAAAATTTCAGATTTGGGGGTACAAGTGCAATTTGTGACATGGACATGTTACATACAGGTGGGGACTGGGCTTCTGTTCTCTCCATTCACCAAATAGTAAGCATTATATCTGATGGGTAGATTTTAAATCCTTGCCCCCTCTTCGCCTTCCCCCCTTTGATGTTCCCAGTGTCTCCTATTTCCATCTTTATGTCCATGAGTGCTCATTAATATATATAACATTGTATATTTGTTTTTATTTATTTATTTAAAAAATACTATTAATGAGGCATCAGCCTAAATATATTCAGTTTTTAGAAGACTTCAGACATTTATCACTCTGGCCTGGGTTCTTTTTTTTTTTTTTTTTTGAGTTGGAGTCTCACTCTGTCGCCCAGACTGGAGTCCAGAGGCTGCTCCCGGCCACCGCAGCCTCGACCTGTTGGGCTCCAGTGATCCTTCCGTCTCAGCCTTCCAAGTAGCCGGAAGTACAGGCATGTGTTACCACACCCGGCTGATTTTTTGATTTATTGTAGAGATGAGGTCTCGCTGCCCAGGCGGGTCTCGAACCCGCAGGCTCAGGCAATCCACTCACCTCAGCCTCCCAAAGGCGCGGAATTACAGGCTGAGCCACCGAGCCCGGCTGGCCTGGGTTCTTTTTGTACAATTGTACAACATCTAATTAAAAACATCTTTTCTCTATTTTTTTCTTTCCTGTACATTCTTACTGGTGGTATGTGCATGCACGCACATGTGCATGTGTATGTGTACACGCACACACACACGCAGTATTATCCAATCCTCTCAATGCCTTGTCTTCCTCTCCACTGAGGCAAAAATATCCCACCCATTCTGACACAAGCTGTATATTAAGTGAAATGTCTCTTTCTTTCTTCATCTCCTGGCTTATCCCTTATTTCTCCAGGAAATTTTCATGATGTATGCGTAACAGCTTTGAGTTTATTCAGTTTAACTCCAATCTACATCACAATCTCATTGATCTTTTGAGATTATGGATGTTTCTCTTGTGTGCATACCTGTCTATCTTATCTGTCCTATTGGATCATAAATCTTTTTTTTATTTTTTGAGTCAGAGTCTAACTCTGTCACTCAGGTTGGAGTGCAGTGGCATGCTCATGGCTACTGCAGCCTTGACCTGCTGAACTCAGGCAGTGCTTCCACCTCAGCCTTCCAAGTAGCTGGAACTACAGGTGTGTACCACCACACCCAGCTAATTTTTTTGATTTATTGTAGAGACAAGGGCTTACCAAGTTACTCAGGCTGGTCTCGAACCCTTGGGCTCAGGCAATCCTCTTGCCTTTACCTCTCGAAGTGCTGGGATTACAGGTGTGTACCACCATGCCTGGCTGGATCATAAATCTTTAAGAGATCCAATCTTTACTTCAGACAACAAATATACAGTGATAGAATTTTAGGACATTTGGGAATTATTTTTTTTAAATATCAAAAGGAATCATATTAGTTTATTGAGGGAATCTCTCATCTGCAAGGAACAGAGGCACTTAAATTGTCCTATGTAAGGTCTTAATCAGGGGTTTCACGGGAATCTGTGGAAGGAAGCTGAAGAGTAGCTGGAAACCGAAGGACTCTTATGATATTGCTCTCTGTTTGTTTCTTTCTCTGTCTGTCTATCTCTGTCTCTCTGTCTGTCTCTGTCTCTCTCTCTTTGTCTCTGTCTGTCTCTCTCATGTGCTCTCTCTGTCCCTCTGCCTGTCTCTCTCTATCTCTCTCTGTCTCTGTCTCTCTCTCTGTCTCTCTCTCTTTGCTGCTCTCTCTCTGTCTGCCTTACCCTCTCTCTGCCTATTTCTCTCTTTCTCTGCCTGTCTCTCTGTCTCTGTCTCTCTGCATCTTTCTTTTGTGAGACTTTCAGCTTCTCCTTGCATGTGTCTTTTATTATCTTCTCTATATCTGAACACTAAGCTGCCTTCATATGAAATTAAATTTGGCAGTGAAGCCATGGCATGACTTTCAATTTTGCTCTCCCACCTACTAGCTGTGTGGCCTTGGCTGAGTTTTTAATTCCTTTGTGCTTCAACCTTTTCATAAGTAAAATGGTTATGGGAAAGTTGTTAATAACAATAATTACTTCACAGTGTAAATAAATTAAGAATGTGAAGCACATAGTAAGTAACTTGTAGATGGTAGCTCATTACTTACAAATTTGATTTTTATTTCCTCATAACTTCAGCTTCCTGGTGACCATCATGTTTGTCCTGATACTTTCTACAAGATGGCATGAGCATGCTGTTAATTCAGTCCCATAGTCTCAGGAAAACAATCTTTTTGGCTCAGTTCATTTTTTTTAAAGTTGGGCCACATTAATATTGTTTTCTGGAAGGTCAGTGGATTGACTTCCCTTCAGGAAAGTACCTTCCTCTGTTCCAGTCTTTCATACCTGGAGTAGGAGGTAAAAAAAATCACAATATGGCTGCTGCCTCACACTGGGTATGGCTTGTCAGTTTCCCAGTTACCTACAGATTGGGGAGTTGGGCAGGTGATACCAAAAAACATGTATTTGCCAAAGATGTCAGAGAATATAATATGTTTAAGAAACATTGAATTTTTTAGTGAGTTTTTATACATGGAATCATGATTTTGATTGACTTCATAACCTCATGGTGTAATTCAAAATATAATTCATCGATCTCTTCTTCCTATTACTGCCATGGATCCATTGAATCTGGCAAAGACATGGTAATAAAGCATTGTGGAAAGAGCACAGTGTTGGAGTTGGGTAATTTGGGTGAGTCTTAATTTCTGTTATCACTCACTGGTTAATCCTGGGCAACATATGAAAACTGAATGTCACATTCTTCATCTGCAGAACAGAGACAAAATTATCTATCTCATGGAATAAAAAATATCAGTTCCTATTATATACTACTACTTTACAAGGAGTAGTTTCCCTGGACAGTGTCTTTACTTAGAAATTCATCATCAGAGCTCAGAAACAAAGTATGTCATGATTAAAATACATAAAAGCCCCCCCCGACCTTTTTTTTTTTGAGACAGGGTTTTGTTTTGCTGCCCAGGCTGGTCTTGAACTCCTGGGTTCAAATGATCCTCCTGTCTCAGTCTTACAAATAGCTGTCATCACAGGTGTATGCCTGTTCCCAGTTTTGAAAGCCTTTTTAATGCTTGTATTTGCCAGATTCAAAAGTCTTACTATACAGAGAAAAAAATAAAATCAATAGTAGAGTGCAAATGACAACACAGTATAAATGGTATTGAGGAATATTCCAGCTCAATACTAAACTGGAAATAATAAAATTCTAGTGCTTTTCTTACATCAAGGACCTGGGCTTCATAAGGGAGCTAATTAAATTTATTTGAAAGTTTTAATATGTTAGGATCAGGTGTAGCAGGGCTCCCTCTCATTAATCTCAGTTTTTAAAAAAAGTCAAAATTAACTTACTTTCTAGTGTTCATATTATATACTAATAGTTCCAGCATAGTTAGTTATACATAGGATTCAAATTGAAGATCATTTTGTACTAGCTGACGATCTAAAAGTATGTTTTGCGGGGAACAGAAGGTCCCTTTCCCCAAAGACTCCTCCATTAGTCTGTTCAGTTCTGTATTAAAGTCAAATTTTAGTTAGTCTTAGGAATTATGTTTTGTGGCAGATGTGATTATCTGGTAAATAACACCAACCATATTTATTTCACAGATATTTCTAAGGGAATGAGATATATTTGTAGAACAGACTGACTTTAAGCCAGACTGCCTGCATTTGAATGCTGTTTCCACAAGTTACCAGTTTTGTGACGCACATTCTCATCTTTGAAGTGGGGATAACAAAGCCACCTTGCAGTCATGTACTTTACAGGGTTGAATGAGCTAATATATAAAGACTGTGCCAGCTCCTACTATGTTAATGAGATGAGAGGAAAGATCTGGAGAATGGAATCATATCTTAGTAAGGGGTGTGTGTGTGTGTGTGTGTGTGTATGTGTGTGTGTGTGTGTGTGTGTCTGTGTAGGGGGCAGGCAAGGGACATCATGAAGGCATTAGAACTGAAACAGTTGGGTATGCTAGAAAATAACACTTGAGAAGGGTGGTGGGTGTCAATTATTAATTTTCCCTTTTCACAGTTTTGCAGAGAATCATCCAACCCCTGATTAAAGCATCATTACTCTGTCACTGTGGCTGCCAGAGGAAGATTAGTGTCTCTCATTTTATGGTCCACTTACTCTTTTCTCTGTCAGTGGGAGAGTTTTCTCTGGTTACTTATTTCCCCCTTCAGTTCCATTCATTTAGCACAACTTTTTGTCCTAGGAAATAGGAGTATCAAGATTGTTTAATGTTTATCTTATATCTATGTAAGAACATTTGGGGACTGTGAAAACTATCTTAAAGAATCAATGATGAAAGTAAGCATGCTTTATTCTGAGAATGTTAATGTTGCTGCTCAACTTGTAGTTTGCATTAAACAGAATAGCAAATGCCTGAAATTGATTATCTGTAAACTGATTTTCCACAGAGTCATCCTCATTTCTCTCACTTCGTACATCGATAACCACTGTAACCACTCAGCATTAGTCAGTGAAATAGCCAAAATGTAATTTTTTCCCTTGATTGTGACTTTTGTAAAAATGGTGGCTATTCTTGAAGTGTGCAAGCACACAGGTTTCTGGCATGGTGCTCCTCCATCTGTGGTCTCTGTTCTCCAAGTCACGCCATCGTATTCTCATGCCAGACACTGGGAACAAGGAGAGAGAGAAGGCAAGATTCTGCCATGGAAGGACGGCCGCTGGCTCTTCACCCAACACTCTGCTCACATCCCACTGGCCAGAGGTTAGTCACAGGGCCATGCCTATATGTAAGGAAACTGAGAACCATGTTCTTCATTCTGTACAACCCTGTACAGAAGAAGAGAGACTGATATTTTGGGACAAATAGCAGCCTTTGCTAACCTGAGTCTAGGGACACTATGAGTCAACCTGCAAGATAATATAAATGCAATGTGCTCTTAAATGGTCACCTAAGAAGTTCAGAGCCATCTGCAATTGTTCAATTTCTTAATATATAGTACATAATTAATTATCACCAAAGGAACTCATTTGTTTCAATCAGTGAGTTAGAAGTTCAAGCAAAAAAGATGTAATTATAGTGATCTGCTTGGCTTTCCTAAACTTCTATTTGCTAAATTTCCATAGTGGATTCTCCACAGGGTCAGATGCATGTTTGACTGGAGGATTAACTTCATTCTGAGCTGGAAGAAATTTAAGGAAATCTAGGTCTGAGGCCTGGAGGCTCTGTATCAGGTCAACTATGGTTTTCCCTCTCAGACTCTTTACTTAATTCTAAACTTTGACTTTTTTTTTTAAGCAAACCCCTTTTTTGAGCTTCATTAAATAGATCCTTCAGTACCAACTTTCTCATCTCCTCTGGGACACAAGTGCCCTAACATTTTCTCTGAGGTCTTGTCACCATCTGTCACTGATGCCACCCATATCCAGCTTTACATTCACCTGATTGCCCTGATACCATGTCTCTGATGCTGAGGCATCCGTTTGCTACCCATTGCTGGACCATTGTGCTGCTTTGGGTTTCTGGGCATCACTTGGAGCTTTCTGGATTGCTAGTCCCACTAGGGTGTCTTTATCCTCTGGGTTTCTGCTTCCCTATTTCAGCCCATCTCAGAAAGTCTCAAATGATACAGCCGTGTCTTCATTAGGTATTATGATCTAGTTGGAAAGCAAGAGGTTCTGTGACTCATTCTAAGTCTTATTTAGATGATGTAAACAACAACCAAAAAGAAATCTATGTACTCAGGTACTCATTATGACAGAGACATAGTCCTTGATGGAATAGTTGGTTGCAGGAGCACTCATCATGGTAGCTACATGGCAGGTACAAATTAAGTTTGGAGTTGATAGATGCACAGAGTAAAAGGATTCCCTGCAGGATCATACATGCACATGGCCGGTATTTATCATTATGTAAATTAAAGCCAAGAATACTTAACGGTTATTGGTGATCCAGTCCACAATGGGTACCATTACTTCCTACAGCAAGGCGGACATGCCTTTTTGGCTTGAAAATAGCTTACATAAAGGACCCTGAAGCTTGTTCTTTATAAACATTCAAAATAAAATTTAAATATTTGTACTCTATCTTTTCAGAAAAGGAATTACCATGGCATCGTGGCTAAGAGCTCAGGTTTTAGATTCAGGTAGACCTCAAAGTACACTGACTGACCAGTCATCTTACCTTGGAAAAGCTGCTTTGTCTCCTCAGACCTCCGTTTTCTCACCTTTGAAATAAGGATAATAGTAGTAATTATCTCAGAGGGTTATCACGAAGAGTTAACAAACCCAATTTATTTCAGTAGCTAGTATACTGTCTGACACACTGTATGCCCCTTAATAAGTACAAGCTTAAAAAATAGGGAAGATACTAATGTAACTACAACCTCATTGCTGTTTTTAAAATGAAGCAGGTGGGAAATCACACTTAAGACAGAAACTTTAGTATAATTCTTCATGGTACTCAAAAGGAAATGGAAAACTAATGATTCTTGGCATGCTCTACCATTATACTGCAATAGACCCCATTACTGCAATGTTTACATTTTAGTTTTATGAGTGATGAGAAGTTGAGGGAATAGGCTGTGTTCGAAAAGGCAACCAAAGGGGAGGTGTGCTGGAATGGTGCATAGTGATCACTCCACCTAAACACCAGTTCTAATCTCTAAAATCTCACTTAGCCTGTTGTGATTAATTTGACTTCTGGTACAACTAGCTATTGCCATACCTGCTTCAAGCTGGTGAAACCTGAAAAGCTCCTGGTGTCAAGCCTTCATTAAACAAAGCAGAGAGAGCAGAGAGATGCAGTTCTTACCTGGTATTTCAAACACGCATCTAGTAAAACTTTGCCACTCACGGATCTCTCCGTGGACCAGTAGGTTGGCACCATCCATGAGCTTGTTAGAAACAGAGAATCCTCCATGCCCCAATTTTAGCTGAATCAGAATCTGATTATATGACAAGATTCTCAGAGAAGCATTGAGGTAAAGAATATTTGACATGTATTTTATTTTGCAATTTAGAAATAGTTATGTCAGGGTGATGGATCTCATTATTCAACCAACTTGTTAAAACTTGCATGTCCCCTAATTATGTCATCCCTCTTATTCGTTAACTGTGATCCTTGTTATTGGCTTTAGTGAGAAAGTAAAACAGGCCATCACTGTTTAAGTTACTGTACCCCATAGCCTGCTCCTCACTGTGGCTTAAATGCTCTTGATCTAGAAGAGCGGTTAAGCCCACAAGCTTGGGGTTCAGAGAATTGGAGTGCAAACTCCATGTCTGCCAGTTACCTCTGTGAACTTTAGAGTAAATCAACTCTTTTGTCTATAAAATGGAAATAATGTTAATGATCTTCTCTCACTTAATCTTTCAACGTCTCCCTCAGCTTTTAGGGTCAGATAGGTGACTCAGTGATCAGCCCCTTTTCTAGAATATGCTGAGAGACTAGCTCAGCCTAGCCTACATGTGAGTCAGAGCATTCAGAATTTATGCAATTTAAACCCTCTTGTTGATTTTATTTAGTTGCTAGGGATGATTTCTGTTTTAAAAATGAGAACACATCTTCCATTCCCCATTGGTCAAATCTCACTACATTTATTCAACCAAGATTGAGTGATTTCCATGTGCTCAGCACTGTTCTAGTGAGAGGGACACAACACTGAGTCAGGCAAAGAAAGTGGCCACCTCAAGGAGCTAACATTCCGGTGGTCACTGAATACACTATAAATGTGAAATGTGTTTGTAATATATTGTTGCATTTACTTTCTCTTTCTGCTGAAGGCAAATTTCTGTAGGTTATGACTTGTTGCACTTCTATAACTTTTAGTTGAATATCTTAAACACAAAACCTGAAGATGAAAAGCCAAAAGTACTGCTGTTATTATTATTTTAATTCTAAAATAAGATTTGACCAATGAGGAAATGGGAGATGAATCCTCATTTTGAAAACAGAAATCATCACTAACAACTAAATAAAATCAACAGTAAAATTTATGAAAGCTGTTAAGTTTTTTTATTTTATGTTATTATAAAGATTTGGGGTATAAATCAGGATTAGGTACATAAGTAATGTAAGTGCAGGGGAAGTTTGGGCCTCTAAATTCCCCTGGTTTAGGATCAGGTACCTTTGTGTTTTTCTGTGTTCCCCCTTCCTCCTTCCCCTAACAGTGTTCCATGTCTGTTTTTCTCCCGCCTTGTGCTATTGTGATTAATGTTCAGGTCCTACATATGGTAGAATCGAATATGGTATTCGATTCTTTGTTTCTGTGATAGATTGCCAAGAATGATTGTCTCAAATTCCATCTAATTTGCTGAGAAGTCCATGATTTTGTCCTTCTTTATGGTTGCATAATATTCCACCATGTATATGTACCACATTTTCTTTATCCAGTCTACTTTTGATGGGTAGTAGGCTGGTTCCATGTTTTTGCTATTGCGTATAGTGCAGCAAAAAAACACGCATGTACAGTAAGCACAGGTGAAATATTACTTTTTCAGAGTCATTACTATTACTCAATATTAGTTTTTGAGCCTATTCTTATATGTAAAATTTTAGAGTCAGGAGACACTACTGAATTTGTAAACCTCCGAATTTTAAAGACTCAGAAAGTTACTAAGGACTAATTTTATACTTATTCAGCATTGCAAACAAATACCAAATTTACAGCAGCATTGAAAATACATACATTTTGATTCTACAAAGTTAATACAAACAAGTAATAAGCATTTGTTGCTTTTCTATTGTAACAATGGCTGGCTCTAAAACATTCTATGACATACATATATACATATGCACATTTCATATATACATGATAAAGTCAAGCATTACCTCACTAAATACTTTGATTAAATGTATGGGGACCCAGTGGGTTTTTTTTTCCCCTCTAAGTAAGAATAATCCCTAGATTTGAAGATTGGGTAGATGAGGGCTATTACAAGTTCAAGTTCAAACATTATCATCATCTTTAATATCAAACCAATTCTGAAATTATTCTATATGTAAAACATGATTAAACATAATCACTGAGGTAGCAATTAGAAGATGTCTTCCTTCACCTGAATTTTGCTTCATTTGAAAAGGAAGTGAACAGGATGGGAGGGTTGAAAACTGGAAATCCCCAAAGAGCTTAATGGCATCTGTAATCATCAGCAACAAAAATCCCAGAACACAGTTTCTTCATGGGCAAACAAAAATGAAGTATGCGCACTGTATTAAAATTTTCTTTTTCTTCCATTTCTGAAAGGAGCACCCTTCCTATTGGTGCATTTAAAAGGAAGCTAAAGCAGAAGTGGATTGCTGCCTCCTGTTCTTAATAACATTGAAAAATATGCTCCTACATGTAATTGGGTAAGTAATTTCTTAAAAATAATTTAAACAAGACTTGAATTAACAAATAGGCTTGTTTAAGTCAAACCTGACTTACTGCTTCACTATTTTTTTTGGACTCCACCAAAAAATGAATCTTTTGAGGTTCCAGCTGCCGATTGTTCCTGGGAAGTAGTTTTGAAGTATTGTGGAGTCAAACCCAAATGGGTATATTTTGCGACTAGGCTACCATTTGAATGCTTTGTCCCCCTGGTCTCCTAAAGTAACAGAAGAACACATTCAAATGAAAAACAGTGTTCTTTGACAGCTGAATAACTTGTCTTCATTGTTTTTCTTACTTTGTTTCCCTCTAGTGCCCCAAAGTGAAAAGTGCAAGGGTGTTTTATAAGTAGAAATGTCCAATTCAATGGATTTGTTTATTAAAAAGAAATTAGAAAGCTTCCCTCTTATTGTCCCTCTCAGAACATGAGCATTATTGCTCCTTTTTAGGACATAATGTCCTGAATCCCTTCCCCCTCCCTAGCTCAGCGGCACCCCTAAACATTTCTTCCTGTTAATACTCAGATTTCCAGAGACCAAGCATATGATCACGTTTGTTTCCATGTTTTCTGCCTGATACTGTTTGTATTTTGCTCAGAATTCAGTAATGCTACAAATTGTAATGATGGGCAGGTATTAGGCTACAAATTATAATGATGGGCAGGTACTGGGCTCAAGTTGGGACAATTTTTTAACTTACAGGTAAATGACTTAATGCAGTCAAATATTCACCTTATGATACAACACATAGTAATTTTTAAGAATGAGGAAATGGATTAATATTTAGATTTCAACTGTCGTGAACACTATTTTTGACCTGGAGACTGTATCCTTGTCATATTTCTGGCTATTCTTGAGCATCTGTCTTTCCCTAATACTGAAAAAAAGTACAATGATCAGGGCTGCTACCACAGTGAGAGCTATTCCTGGGGAAGAATGGCTGCCTTTTTGATATTCTAAGTAAAACTGGGTATGCTTTGCAGTCACTGTGGGCTGGTCCTCTGGAGCTGTGATTCAGAGTCACTTACAATTCCTTTTGAACAGAAGCCAGGGTATATACAAGCAAATGACATTCTTATGACTTTTCCAGGGTTTGGTGACCTCACACTTCAGGCTGGATAACTTCCCACAATGACCAACTTACTAATCACAGAGTCTAGGTGTGATGACCAGTAAGGGATGCTTTTGTCTTTTTCTTGAAGTTACTGAACAGACCAATAGGGAAACACAGGGACACACTGTGAACTTGTCCCACCCTGATCTTTTGTGGTCTCAAATATCTCAGACATCTCATACTCCATCTCCTTGACTATTTGCCATCAGATAATAATGTGGTGAAATAAAACAGCATCGTTCCAATTGCAGTCAGTAAGTTATTTACTATCTTTTTAAAGTTCAATATAGAATTGTTGTGCTGCAAGAAACAGCCTGGGTATTTAGAATTGAAACAGACATGGTGGAGATGCATGAGAAGCTTTCTTTAACATTGTTTAAAAGACATTTGGCAATCATCTTCAAAGGCGGGTGTGTGTATCATTTTTGGCATGACTTTTGTTTTACTTTGTCTGGAGCCCCACCTTTTTAAAAATTTATTTTTGAGAATTTGAAATATACACATAGATAGAATAATATAGTATACATCTTCAGATATTTATCACCCAGCTTCAACAATTATCAGTACTTTCCTGATTCAGTGACAACTCTGCCTTCACTTTGTTTTTCCTTTAGTGTTTTAAAGCAAATCCCAGACAATTCACATAAATACTTAATATAATTGTAACATAGAAGAACATTTAAAGATAACCACAATGCCATTTTTGCACATAAAAAACAAAAATAGATTGCTAATATTGCCCAGTATCTACTTATAGTCAAATTTTCTTATTTTCTTTAAAAAAATTTTTTTATAGTTGGTTTACTTAAATCAGGATCCAGACAAATTGCACACACAATATCTAAGTCCTCATGTGGAGCCCCACCTTTTATTTTGGAAATATTTTATACAAGATGTCTGGCAGTGCTGCTGAGGTTGCTTACAGTGCCAAATTATCTGGGGGAAAAAATAAATTTAAATTTTTGCCATCAAGTAGAAAAACAATATCCACAGTATTGCTTCACAATTCAGAGTGTTGCTTGCTATGTTGACACAGTCATAGAGCAATCTGAACATTCCAAAATTGTGTTAACTCATTTTTGTGCAGAATCAGTGAAGTGAGCCTTGAAAAATAAGATAAAATACCAATGAACATTTTTCTTTGCTTCAAAAAGTTTTCCCAGTTCTATTACTCATTTCCCCAGCTTCATTTTATCATAGAAATCACAAGGACTAAATGCAACAATTCAGAATTGTCAACTGTCACATTGTTCTAGACCCAAAATTTAAGACAGAAATGTTTGAGACAGACTGATTCTTAATGTAAAAAGTGCATGGGTTTGGAGCTGGGTAATCTTAAGGTTGAAGACATTCTCCACCACTTACTAGCTGGGAGAACTCTCTGAGGACCTAAGATTCCATGAAATTAAGCATCTTTTCTTTGATGCCATTCTACCTCTAGTGTCTGGAAAATCACCACACACACACACACACACACACACACACACACACCCGCGCACGTGAATCTACAGGAGTGTTAAAGTGCTTAGACATTCTTTTCCAGTTGGGTGTTTTCATATAAACAGACTGACCTTTTGCTCTTTTCTGGAGATCAGGTGAGTTCCTCAATGTATTGTATGCTTGCAGAGAGGAAACATCACTCAGAAATCTGACATCTTTGTTTCCTGTTTCCTGTGATGTTGCTTATTGTTGAGCATGCCATTTAAATTGTTTTTGAACTCTTTTCCTCATTGGCTGATTAAATGAGCTCAGAAATATACCTAATATTAATGTTTTAATATTGAAATGAGATGAAGGAGTTCTGAGCATTCAGAGCCAAAAAGGGGAAGAGTCATTGAGGCTAAAGAAAAAGGACTGTGTGGGGGGAGGGTGCAAAAAAACTCAAATTTATTTATAAAAAAATTGTGTGTTCATTCTCACATGTTTAAATGTCACTTTCAAGTGCTCTCCATTTGATGCAACACACCTCTTACAGAGACGCTTTTTTCACTGCTCAAAACAGTTTTTGAACTTATCAATTTTGATGCCTCTTAGTGCTTCTGCTGTTTTTTGTTTTACCTCTTCCACATCAGCAAAATGTTCTCCTTTGAAAACTTTTTTCAGCTGGAGAAATAAAAAAAAATCACTTGGGGAGAAATCAGGTGAACAGGGAAGGTGGGGAATGGGAGTCATGCTGTTTGGTCAGAAAACTGCTCACCATGCATGTGGTGTGGGTAGGAGCCTTGTCATGGTGAAAGAACCTGTTAGCCACAACTCAGGGTGTTTCTTCTGCAAATCATGATGCAACCTTCTCAAAACTTCCAGATAAAAACAGGAGTTGCTGTTTGATCTGGAAAGACAAATTCCGAGCGCATAATCTCTCTCATGTCAAAGAAACACATTATCGTTGTTTTCACATTTGACTTCTGTGGGGGTCCAGCCCCTGCCAGGTCGTGAGGTTTCCTGAAGGAGAGATGGAGAGGTGAAAGATGAAAATAAAATACTCGGACACCTGCTTGCTGAACAGGTGACATCCTTTATTAGTTAACAGAAAGCTTTTATACTATTTGTAAAGGGGGCAAGACAAAGAAAATTCCTTCACGTACATATCCTTTAAAAGTTACCACCATCTAGTGGTCTTAGAAGAAACAAACAAGTCAAGAACACTATCTGCTTTCAGTTAATGAGTCTTGAGATAAGTTTAAAAGGAGTTTCACTTAAACTAAACACAATGCATACAAGGTTTACTTTGATTTCGGTTCCACATCACTTGTCTAATTAAAAAAGTCTTAAAATCACTAAAACAAAACTATAGATTGTACCTAGTGATAGTAGGGATATGAAGCCCATTAACTTGACCAAACAACAGTGGCTAGCATTTAAAGAATAACTATGAAAGTGACTTACTGTGAAAAATATGTACCCTAATCTTTACTCTGAATAAACATATAAAGTGAACTAAACATAATGAAATAAAACTAACACAACTAAAATTATTATGGTTGCATAATTGCTAATGAGCTTTTAAGTTTAGGATAATGGTGATTTGGTTGTTTTCCCTTATGCTTGGCAACCTCGTGGAAAACATCTTTGTCTTAAGCTAGGCACTTGAGCAATTATAATTATCTTTAAGGCATCAATTTTATCATTGTGTGAACTTAAACTTATGAACTTAAAACAATCTTCAAAGTAACTATAAAACACTAAACTATAGCATTAAAACTTAATTAATGACTCAAAGTAAAAACCTTGTTAAACATAACCAGAGCCTAATAATTTTTGTCAACCCTCATACATATGTATATAAACTTGTATGATATTACATTTACCAATTACGATTAATACACGGATAAAACAATTATCATGTCTAGAATAGCACTATCAGCAACTCTCTTCAAAACAGTCCCATATTATAGTCCTTGAAGTGCTTCAAGAAAGTTTCCAGATGCACAGTTCTTCATGTAGCAGGAGTTTTTCTCTTTTGGGCTTTTATGACCTTCAAAGCTTTGCAATTGCCTTTCTTGTCCAGGTGTCTTCATTACTTTTCTGTTATCCTGCAGTGTTAATTTCTAAAGAAAACTCAAAAGAAGCTTTTAGTGATGTTTCCCAGACCCCCAAAGTTGCTTTCTGTCTTTAGTTAATTTATCATAAAAGTATCTAAGTAGTATATTATGAGTTCAGTGAAAACCCACTCTATAAACATTAACTTAGAATTTTAACTATTGAATTAAGTAAAAACCTTAGTGATTAATCTTTATCTTAAGTCTGTGAAAACAGTGTTATAAATCACCTACATAACTCCTAGATAAATGTTAAAACTTATAATGAATTCATAATGAACTTACTATAAACTTGTGCTTCTAAAAAACCTTATGTCTAAACACTAAACTGCATAATCCTAAATCAAATGAGTGAATATACTTATATTTTACTTAAGCAATATCTAGTAACTTATAACCAATTGAAAGAAAGAATTTTTTGAGGTGTTTCAGAGTTTAACCCTTGCATTTGTTAGAAAAGCCCAAACGGCATAGTGGGAAATGGAAAAATAAACCATGACATTCTCAGGTTACCTGTGAGTCCTTCACATAAACATGCCATTTTCTTCTTCCACGACTGCACAGAATTCTTTGGCTATACCAAACAGCAAAGGTGGAAGACAGAAGGGCCTCAGCTTCCTGGGCTCGCTCTGCAGCCCAGGGTCTTCGACCCACCAGAACCCTGTCAATCAGGTGGGCCTCCAAGGCTGGCTCCCAACAGACTTCACTTATACTTTTTTGGGTTGTGGGGAAGTGGCAGTTTTTCACTGGTTAGATTGCTGTTTCGTTTCAGGTGGCTATAGCACCTAGATTCATCTCCTTGATGACTTTGGGGAAAAAAAATCAGGGTCAGCCTCCATCATTCCTTTCAAAGCCCAGCACACATCCACGCGACGGTCTCTTTGTTTAGGTGTGAGCAAGCAAAGCACGAATTTTGCTGAGACTTGTTTCATGCCCATGTTTTCAAGTAAAATTTGCTGACAGGAACTCCAGGACACTCCAGCCAACTCCACACATCCATCAATAGTCCCACGGTGGTCTTCCAAGATGGCTTGAGGAATTCTTACCATATATTCTTCATCCGGTCAGAGGAAGCCCAAAAGCGTGGATGTCAGTTGACATTTCACCTCATTTAAAATAGGAAAACTATTTGTAAATGTGTGTTTTAATCAGGGCAACATATTTGTAACCTGTCTGTATCATAACAACAGTCTCCACTGCATTTTTTCCCCAACAGAAAACACAATTTCACTGCTGCATGTTGTTTGTGTAAATCACCCACCATGAAATGGGCAAACGTGTTGAAACCTTTCACAACAACACTAGCTGGTACCCTGGTGCTGATGGGTTCCCAGAATACTTACCTAGTGGGGAAAGACCTGCCTTCCAAAAAAATAATTCCAGTCTTCTTTTTTTTTGGTGCCCTCCCTCGTATTTTGCTGTTAGTACCTTCAGTTGTATAATACCTTTTATATTCTGTGACCTGCAAACATCAATGAATTTTGTAATAACCAAATTAAACTTGGGTTTCATAACCAAATTAAGCTTTGGGAAGTCAGTTCTCAAGTTATTTCCATAATTGAATGGTACTTGTGTGGGTTGTAAATTATACTTACCCAGAATGTCTCAAGTGACTGCTTATCAGTTTACTTAATTTCACCAAGCTTACATGAGCAATTACTATGTGACTGGCTTAAACTAACATTTAGGGACTAGAAATGAGTACAGGTATTTTCATATCCAAAAATTGTATGCTATAGTTTACCATACTGACATGAAAATAAACAAAATGTGATATAATCATGAACTATGTATAGAATAACGGCAAATATCACAATAGGAGGCATTTGGAGACTCATAACTGCCTATCCAGTATTAATTCATCCCTGCATTTTTATAGTAGAATTTTATACCAGGTGGTCAAACATCCAGCTAAAGACTCCATTTTCCATCCTCACTTGCAGCTAGATGTAGCCATAGAACAAGTTCTGGTGAATGAGGTGCAAGCAGAAGTCTTTGAGTTGAATTTCTGGAAAGTTCTCTTAGCTTAGGGACAAATGACTCGCTGGATTATGGATGTGATGGCTGGAGCTCTAGTAGCAATCTTGGAGCATGTTGTGACCTCAGGGATGGAATCTATGTGCAAAGTATGGCAGGCAAGAAAGATAGAAGGATCTTTACATGGATGATCCAGTAAGGCCCTGAATTCCACCTTAATTTAGAGGTAGAAATGCATTTCTGTCTTGTTTAAGCCACTGCTACTTTCACTCAGTTACTGGAGTCTAAATACAATTTCAGATGATATGAAAGGCATAGTTCTCTTTGAGAAGAAATTGTTGAGGAAGGTCTCATAATCACGCCTTGGCAGATTATTTTAAAGGATGAGCAGGAGGAGTTATTCAGGTTATAGGAGATGAAAACTCCATGGAAGAATATTTGATGTTATTGTGTACTTCACTAGATTTTTTTAAAAATTTGAATTATTAAATTTGGAAATAGTTTCATACTTACAAAAGTGTTGCAGGAATAAGAATATCAAGAACATGTTTTATGCTTTTTACTGAGATTCATCTATTGTTATCACTTTACACCATTTGTTTTGTAATTTACTGTCTTGACTCTTTATGTATTTACCATTTTATTACCAATATTAAGTTGAATACAACATGGCCCTTACTCCAGTATTACTGTACCCTTAAATGTTTTGTTGAGTATTTCCTAAGAATAGAGATATCCTTTTTCATAAACACAGTTCAATTATCAACTTCAGCAAATTTAACATAATACACTAATTTTATCTGAGCAATTGTCCTTATTCAATTTGCCTAACAATGACCTTTGTGGCATTTCCTCTTCCAATTTAGGATCTAATCTATGGTCAGGCACGCATTTATTAGCCCTGTGTTTTTAATCTCCTTTAATCTGGATCTGGAGCATTTCCATAGCCTTTATTTGTCTTTTGTGCCAAAAACTTAAAAAAAGAAGTAAGAGACAAAGTCTCACTATCTTGCCTTGACTGGTCTCAAACTCCTGGGCTCAAGAAAACCTCTCGCCTTGGCCTCCTAAAGTGCTGAGATTACAGGCATGAGGCACCACGCCTGGCACCAATTATATTTTTGAAGACTATAATCTTCCTCCCCAAATAATAGACTTTCTCATTGATCTACTGTTTTTTAATGATTAGAGTTGGGTTATATGCGGGGGAGAATCCCCCAAAACCAGAATTATCTTTTGGAGGGCAGGCCCCTTATAATATACTTGAAATCTTGTTCCTCTAAATCAAACAATCAACCAAAGTTTTAATCTGGAAGTTTTGAGAAGGTTACATTGGGATCTGTGGAAGATACGTCCTGAGTTGTGGCAAACAGGTGACTGGTTCTTCCAACCATGACAATGCACTTGCCCACACTGTGCTGAGTGTTCAGCAGTTTTTTATCAAAATTGGCTTGACCTCCAGCCTCCCTATTCAACTGATCTCACCCTGAGCAACATTATTTGTTTCCCTAATAAAAAAAATCCTCGAAGGGAAATATTTTGCCATTGTGGAAGAGGTGAAACAAAAAACAGCAGAAGTGCTAATAGGCATTTGTTTGCAATTCTCCATTCCTACTCCCTTCCTAAGCTATGTTATTTTGATGGAAGAATAAGTTCAAAGTCACTAGTGTGTGATTTCCATCTACTTTTGGCCTGAGACATTTAGCATAAGAATGAGAATAGTCTTTCCCCCAAAGTCACTGTTTCCTGTATTTGCCACATTCATTTGTTTCCTGTATTCATATTGTGGAGTGCAAATCCTAAATGACTGGTGTGTGTGTGTGTGTGTGTGTGTGTGTGTGTGTGTGACAATTATTGGTAAAGCACCCAGAGTATTTCTTTTAAAATTGTCTGTGCTGCCTTTATACTTTTCTCTTTTTCACCACTCACTAAATAAAAATAGTAAGTTGCACCTTAAATGCATATTGAAAGTGAAAGAAACCAGTCTGAAAGACCAGACACATAGTGTATGATTCCAACCTTGTGAAATATTGGAAGGTGCAAAACTATACAGACAGCAAGAAGATCAATGGTTGCCAGGTATTAAGGATTATGTGAGAGGATTAGTGGGTGGAACACAGGGATTTTGGGGGGTCAGCAAGGCTATTTTGTATGATATCATAATGGTGGATATGTGATACTATCCATCTGTCAAAAGCTGTATAACTGTACAACATGACAAGTGAACACTCATGCAAACTATCGACTTTAGTTAATAATGATATAGTCAATATTGGCTCCTCGATTGTAACAGATGCCCCACACTAAAGCAAGACATTAATCATAGAAGAAGTTGCCCAGGCATGGTGACTCATGGCTGTAATCCCTGCACTTTGGGAGGTAGAGGCTTTCCTGAGCCCAGGGATTTAAGACCAGCCTGGGCAACTTGGCAAGACCTCATCTCTACAGTAAATCAAAAGATTAGCAGGCATGGTGGTACATGCCTGTGGCTCCAGCTACTTGGAAGACTGGGGTGGAAGGACTGATTGAGCCAGTAGGTCAAGACTGTGGTGGCTGTGATTGAGCCACTGCACTCCAGCATGGGCAACAGGGTGAGATCTCGATTCAGAAACAAAACAAAACAAAACAAAACCAAAAAATAACAGAGAGAGCTGAGGGTTGGAGCAAGGGTATATTTGGGAACTATGTGCTTCCTGCTTATTGTTGTCTATAAACCAAACACTGCTCTAAAAAAGAAAGTCTTTTTAAAATTAAAACAAAACAGCAAGTTGAAATTCCAAAAAAACCAAAGTGGTGAAACAGAGAGACTGTTTAATATTGTATTTAAAATATGCTCAACACAGCCATTAATGAATATATCATCTACGTAGCTGACCTGAATATTGGCAAAGGTTTTATTGTTGTGATTATTTTAATTGATTGATTAGATTTTAGAAACTATGACAGATTTGGAGACTTTTAAAGATAGGGGACAAATATATTCCCCCTGACAGCTACAATGCTGAGACGATTCCCTGGCTTGTACTCAAGGTCAACCCGCTGAATCGAGTTCAAGCGCAAACTCCTAAACTGCACTTTCATAATAGTGGCTGCTTTTCCTTGGGCCTCCTGGCTTTCTAGCTGTGGAGTAGCAGCCAGGACTGACTTAAGGAAGACAGTCATTTTATCTCCCTGTGGCAATGAAAACATTGATTAGAGAACAAAATTGTGTGGCTTTGACAGAGGGGTCATGTTTTGCATCAGAATCCTTATTAATCCAGGACAAAGGATTCTCTGCCTCTGCATTTTCGGTACAATGATCTCTGTCAACAACATTAAGTGGGGTCCATTTCCTCCAAGATCCTCAGCAAAATTCTTGTTCTGGTTACTTATTGCTTGGTGGTTGGCTTCCCTCAGTCTGAGAGCAGCCTGGGTGCAGCTGTATCCTGGGTCTGTGTGTCCTTGTTGCTTAGCTGCCTCGTTCTGCTCTGTTAATTTCCCTTGGCTTTGAAGGGAAAAGAGAACAGCATCCTGGCGCGAGCTAGCTTTGATGGAAGGTGCGGTTTTCAGGCTAATTCCTCCATCTCACGCAGTCTCGTGTTTTACGTTATTTCCCTAGTAACCACTTCTGGTGCCTGTACTGAAACTTCTTTATGCCAGCTGTTTTATCACTTTTATGAATGAAAGAGAATATTATTCAGCTATTAATAATAACAAGCACATGAGATATATCAATTTTAAAAAATGTGAGTACAGTAATCACTAAAAAGAAGAAAATTCAGAATTGATGTACACATCTGCTGCAATTATATGAAAATTTAATTTTATGATTATAAGACCAAAAGAGAATTTGGTAAGGGAGTTTAGAATCAAATAGTGTTCACCCGTTTCCTTTTTTCTGTAATGATGTCAAGTAACTACTAGAAGTCATTCTGCAGAAGCCTCTGGCGTGTTTCAGACTCTGCTGTTTTTTTTTTCTTCTTAGAGACAGAGTCTCTGGAGTGCGGTGGCATGATCCTAGTATACTGCAGCCTCGAACTCCTGGGGCATGATGATCCTGCCTTAGCCTCCGTGCTGGAACTATAGGTGTGCACCACTATACTTCAATACTTTTTAAATATTTTGTAGAGATGAGGAGGTCTTACTATGTTGACCAGGCTGGTCTTGAACTCCTGACCTCAAGCAATCTTCCCTCCCCAGTCTTCCAAAGAAAGCCTGGAAATATGGAGGAGGAATGGTTCGTGGGAAGTCTGACTTGGAGATTCTCACACTGATTTTTCAAATTAGTGTGAAAAGCAGCTTGAGATTCCTTCCTCAGACCAGACCCATACTGGGCTCACTACCTCGTTCAGCTTGTGTAAGTAGACCCAGAATACTGGGAATCTTTCTCCACTTTTCTATCTCCCTCACCCTTCACATCCAAATTTATCACCACCCACCTGGCCAGGTCCTGTGGATTTTATCTCCTTTAATATTTCAGGTCATTCGCATTCTTCATCTCCTCCACCATCACCCTAGTTCAGGTTAATTTCATTTCTCACCTAAAACGCTGGCCAGCTTCCTATATGTTCTAACCAATGTCAGGCTTACCTTCTTCTGCAGCTAGGTTAATTTTTTTTTGGCAAAAATTATTTTAATTGAGGTAAAACATAAAGCACACTAAAATGCTCAAATTTTAGTTGTACAACTCAATCAAGTTTTGTACATATGTACACCTGGAATTACCATTTAGATAACACAGAGCATAGAGATACCCTGCAACACCCAGGGAGTTCCCAGTGTGGTCCAAGCTGGGCTGTTGCAATTCACTAGCTCCAGCCAATGGGAAGGGAAAAGAGCCTGATAACAGGAGGCCCAGCATGGCCTTGATTTATGCTTTGTGGGAGGAAAGTTAATTACACGGGCACACCCAATAAACAGGGCTGGGAAATGTAGTTCTGACTGGGCAACCCTGCGCCTATCATGCTCGATTGCCATGGAAGAAAGGGAAAATGGATTGTGATGGATAACTAGCAGCCTCAGTCACATTATTATTACAATGCTAACTTTTCCAATCCATAAAGCATTTTATATCTTGCTACATATTTGACACTTTACTTTCTTCCAACGAAGTTAAATAAATTTCCTTCTCAGAATTCTTGCATGTCTTTTGTTAGATTTCTTGGTGTTTTCTATTTTTGATGCTATTCTAAGTACTATTTTTTGCTTCATTTTCCGTGGTGGTTTATATATAGAAACGCAAATTTTTGTATGTTTGCATGTTGACTTTATACATATATATGTTAAAAACCTTGCTTAAATTTCATTTTCTTTTTTAAAATTTTAGATTGGGGGCACACATGAATGTCCATTACATGGACATATTGTGTAGTGGAGGGGATTGGGGCTCAGGTGGCCCATTTCCCAGATAGAGAACATTGTGCCCCATAGGTAGTTTCTGAACCCCCTTCCCTTCTCTCCCCAAGTCTCCTCTGTTGGTGTCCCTGGTGTCTATTATATCCATCTTTGTGACCATTTCACTCCCACATGTGAGTGACTTAGCTCTCTTTTTTATCCTGAACATTTAACTATATCTTTGGGGTTTTCTATGTACAGAATCATCAGTGAGAAATGATAGTTTCATTTCTCCCTTTCTAATCCTTATGTTGTTTGTTTGTTTGCTTGTTTGACTATACTGGCTAAAACTGCTGGTAAAAAAGTTGACTGGAAAGGGTGATAATTATCAATCTTGTCTTATTCCTAATCTTAAAAGAAAAGGTATAAACTTTAAATATGGGGATTGATAAAGGATTTTGTAGATAATCAGATAAGGGATGCTCTTTCCACTCCTAGTTTGATCAGAGTTTTTATTGCGAATGGATGCAGAAGTTTTTCCATTTTTTTTCACATTTGCTGAGATATTCATATAGATTTTTTCCTTCATTTAATCTGTTAATGGGGTAAGCCACATTAATTGATTTTTTTTTTTTAGTCTAGGTTTCACTTTGTCACCCAGGTTGGAATGCAGTGACATGATCCTGGCTCACTGTGATCCTGGGTCCAAGTGATCCTGCCACCATACTGGGCTAATTTTTAAAATTTTTGTAAACACCTGCACATATATGTTTATTGCTGCACTATTCACAGTGGCAAAAACTTGGAACCCTATTGCCCATCAAAAGTGGACTGGATAAAGAAAATGTGGTACATATACTCAGTGTAACCATAAAGTAAAATCAAATTATGGACTTTGCTGCAACTTGTATTAAGTTGGAGACAATCATACTTAGTGACCTATCACAGAAACAAAGAAGCAAATACCACATGTTCTCACACATAAGTGGGACCTGAACATTAATCACAATAGAACTAGGGAGGAAACAGTCGTGGAACATGCCGGGGGCTGGGGGAGCACATAACGACACAAAGGGTACCTGGTTTTAAAACCAAGGGAAGTGAGGACCAGTTGGAAGCCAATCTTCACCTACACGTAGATTACTTATGTACCTAATCCTGACTTATACCTCATATTCCTATAATAAAATAAAGTTATTATTATTATTATTTTTGAAGAGCAGAGGTCTCGCTATGTTGTGTAGGCTAGTCTCGAACTCTCAAGCAATTCTTCTACCTCGGCCTCCCAAAGTGCAGGGATTACAGGTGTGAGCGACTACACACGGCCCATATCAATTGCTTTTGAATGTCAAATTAATGTTGTATTCTTGGGATAAGCCCCTTTTGCCTGTGAAGCCATCCAACCCTAGACTTTTCTTTATGAAAAGATTTTTAATTACTGATTTTATTTTTGTTTTAAATTACGGTAACAGAACTGTTCCAATATTCTGTTTTCTTGGTTGGTTCTGTTTGGGTAAGCTATATTGTTCCAGAAATTTTTCTATTTTGTTTAAATTTTCAAATTTATTGACATGAAGTTTTTGTTATATTCTGTTTACAGGTTAACTCCTATGCCTGAGGGCATGAGTACAAATCCTGGCCCACATACCATATGTGTAAATGTTTAAAAATGATCAATCAAGCTAATGAACTATTCAATAAAATGAATTCTAGTCTCCTAACTTTACAAATATACCTTTATAACAATCTAAAAGAACAGAGTCAAATTTAGAATTCTCTCACTCTTTAGACACCACTTAAAAAAATCTCCTATTCTACTTTTTTTTTTTTGAGTTGGAGTCTCACTCTGTCACCCAGACTGGAGTGCAATGGCTGCTCCCGGCCACTGCAGTCTCGACCTGCTGGGCTCCGGCGATCCTTCCGCCTCAGCCTTCCAAGTAGCTGGAACTACAGGCACACGCTACCACGCCCAGCTAATTTTTGATTTATTGTAGAGATGAGGTCTTGCCAAGTTGCCCAGGCGGGTCTTGAACCTGCGGGCTCAGTCAATCCACTCACCTCAGCCTCCCAAAGCGCGGGATTACAGGCTGAGCCACCGAGCCTGGCTCTATGTTACTTTTTTATAGTTTCTAGTTCCCTGCTGAAATGTTATAACTTTGCTTTTATTTATTTGAGCAAACTATGCATCCTTAGGCTCTGAATTGATAATTTCAGTCTCAGATCCGTGTGGGTTTACTTTGTTTTGCTGTCTGTTTCTGCTAGTTCTTGTGCCTAGCAACATGCCTCCTGTGTGCCTGGTTATTTTTTTGACACTGCTGAACACTTTAACTGAAAATTTAATTGTAGGAATAATTAAGATGATAGAATCTCAGAGATAATTTTTGGGTGTTTTTTTCTGCCAGGCATGTGAGATACCATCAACCTGGGATGATCTTAGTACAAGTTCCCTTCCTAAGGTAATTTGGACCACCCAGATATTGTACAGCTGGGTTGCCAGTGCTGTTTTCTTTATGGTTCTCCATTCTCCCTTACCAGAAAGCTATTGTCCTCTGGCATCCCAACTTATAGTGTAGAGGTTAGATCAGAGCCAGCCTAGCCTTTTGAAGTCAAAATCTGAGTTCAGTTTCAGTCACTCCTCTGGACTGGTGGCTCCACCACACAAATATAGAATGTTTTAGAAGTGCTGGGCTTACATCCCTGGTTCTCAGACTCTCCTAAACTTGTAGGAACGCTTTGAAGACTAGTAATACATTTTTCCCCCCAGAGAGACTGTATATTTACTTCTGTTAGGAACCTTGGGCTACTATTATAAAGTCTGGATCATTTTATAATAGCATCTTAATTTGAAGCTTATTGGATGGCACACATGATGTGAATTTAGGCGGCAAATGCAAGCATCTCAGGAACCATCTCCTTTCTGTTTACCAGCAAGGAAAATTTTTTTGCAGCTTTCTGGAAGCATGTGCGTGTGTGTGTATATATGTGTGTGTGAAATTTATAATTGGCCTAAAGGTGTATCCTTTTAGGGCATCAGCTTTATGAGGCAAGGCAAAGATCTCCAAATGGCACCATCATTTTGACACTGGAGATCATTGCAAGAGAGTTTGTTCTTCAATATCTGTTAAGCAGAATAATGATGAAATCAGGACAAACATAAAATCTAATTTTAACAAAACCTGCTAGAACTGTATAGGAGTTCTACATATATAAGACAGTAGTTTCTAATCATTTTAACTCATTCTTCAGATTGTTCTCATTAAATAAAACATAAGTTGCTTTAGTGTCTATATCAGATGTATGTAAATTGTACATCAGGTAATTGCCTAAGCCAAATTTCATTGCATTTTGCTTATGGCAAACCCTTGACAACTATTTAGGGAAAAAAAGAAGTTAAATTTATAAAACAGTAAGAAATATTGTATAATAATATTTAAATATATCCTTCCTGTAATACAAATTAGACTGTTGGGGGAACAGTGTCCCTTCTTTCTGGAACTGTATTTTGATCTTTTTAGCTTTATTCAGGCTGTCATTTCCTACTTTATATCCTCTGTATTTAAATGCTCTTACTTATATATCAAAATGCTCTTACTTATATATCATCATTTATTCAAGGGGACATAGACAACACATCCCATATAAATTCTACAAATAATGGTCTGAGATATATCTTTGCATTATGATAATGTATATTTATTTATTGATTTTTTTTGAGTCAGGGTCTCACTCTGTCACCTAGGCTGGAGTGTAGTGACACAATCATGGTTCACTACAGCCTCAACTTCCTGGGCTCTGGCAATCCTTTTGCCTCAACTTCCTTAGTAGCTGGGACTACAGATGCATGCCACTACACCTGGCTAATTTTTTTTATGTTTATTTTTTGAAGAGATGAGGTCTTGCTATGTTGCCTAGGCTGGTCTTGAACTCATGGCCTCATGTGATCCTTCTGTCTCAGTCTCCCAAAATGCTGGGATTACAGGTGTGTACCACTGTGTCCAGCAATTTACGTTTAATTTAAACAGATTTAAAAAAACTGGGGCAACCTCCTCAGGTCCCCTCTCATTGTAGGAACTTTTCTGTCCTCTCAATAAATCTTACTTTCTCAAAAACAAAAACAAAACCAAAAAAATCAAATTGGGCTAAAGAACACTTCAATTTTAATTCTAGTTTTTAAATTTATGGCATGTAGCCTTGATAAAATTGAGCTAAGTGGTAATTTAAATTTATAGAGTAAATGTTAAGATGTATTTTGGTGCACTTTATTTATATGTCATAAATCTACCTCTTTCTGTGTCTACCTGTGCCTTTTTTCTCTCTTGGTTTTTTCCTCTTTATTTATCTTGCCTGTTTTTGGTAGGTTTTTCTGTGTCAACGTGTCAACATATTTTCTTCATCTGTGTTTCTTCATCATGTTTCTTCTTTCAGTGAGTTATTTTTTTACTCTTTGTCCCCTTATCTATTTCCTTAGCTATATATACTACAAAATGGAAATATATTTTTAGTGCCTGTTCAGTTGAACAGAGTCTGTTAACAGAACATTTCTTTCTTCCAATGTTTAGATTGAGTTGCATTTGACATATATGTGGTTGTAAAATAGCATGCACATTTGAGAACAAAGATTTGGGCAAGTCATCTAACCTCTCCACGCCTCATTTTATCCATTTGTAAAATGCAGGTATTAGATGAGACAATCTCTAACGAGGTCTTTCAGTATAACAATCAGGGCTCACCTCAACCTTGACATCCTGGAATTAGGTGATCCTTCTGCCTAAATATCCTGAGTAGCCAGGACCACAGGTGTGCACCATCACTCCTGACTAATTTTTTTTTTTTGGTAGAGACAAGGTCTCATTATGTTACCCAGGCTGGTCTTGAACTCCTAGGCTTAAGCAATTCTCCCACCTTGGCCTTTCAAAGTGCTAGGATTACAGGTATGAGCCAAGGTGCCCGGCAAGTAGGAGTCCTGATGCAGTTAACACAGAGATGAACACAGAAGCCCAAAAGTCAAAAGTCAGGGTCTAGTTGAGAAGAGAGTTCAGAGGAACCTAACTAACTAGAGTTTGATCAAGGAGAGACTCTTTGTCACTAAAGAGGCCCATCTTCCATTTTAATTACATATTTTTGCTTTTGTGAGATGTCTTTTTTTTAGCTTTTATAGCTATGAAAACAAAATATTGAAATAAAATACATTTAGAATCAATTGTAAGCAAATTAATTAAAACATTAATTACAAACTAAAATTTTTAAGAAAAAACTTATTTATGAAATAGAATAATTAAAATAGTATTTATAATATTCTTATAAATTTCTATTTGTATATTATGCTTTATAAGGTAAAGTCAGATTTCTGCCAAGACCAAAAAAAAAAGGCTGAAGGAATAAAGGTTAAACAAAACTGTTGATGACTTTCATGAAATAGGAAATTCAGGAATTGTAGGAAATGACTGACCATGATTCAGCTGCCTCTTCACCACTAAAATGAAGTAATTCACAGGAAGATACTGAGAAGTTTCTGGAAACATCTTAATTCTACTGCCTGTCAAAACATGAAATCAATCTGCCTGTCAGAAACAATAATATGGTTTCTACTTTTCTCCTACTTTCTAAAGTTGTGTATCTTTTATGGGCAGAATACAACCAAAACTCTAGGGGCAGACATTCTGAGAAATGTATTTCTAAGTCTTTTGCCCCCTGTAAATCAAAGATCTTGGAAGATGGATAGTGCTGGGTTACCCATAGATAATCTACACAACACAAAGTATGCAAAAGTGTAGATATTTAAAAATATAGGTGATTTGTGTTCAAAATGTTTTTATGCTGGTAGAAATGTGCAGTTTTTTGGATAGGCCGGGTGCAGTGGCTCATTCCTGTCATCTCAATACTTTGGGAGGCTGAAGCAGGAGGATCTCTTGGAGGTCAGGAGATCAATCTGGGCAACATAGTGAGACTGCATCTCTACAAAAAAATTTTTTTTTTTTTTTTGAGTTGGAGTCTCACTCTGTCGCCCAGACTGGAGTGCAGTGGCCACTCCCGGCCACTGCAGCCTCCACCTGCTGGGCTCCAGCAATCCTTCCGCCTCAGCCTTCCAAGTAGCCGGAATTACAGGCATGCGCTACCACGCCCGGCTGATTTTTTGATTTATTGTAGAGATGAGGTCTCGCTGCCCAGGCGGGTCTCGAACCTGTGGGCTCAGGCAATCCACTCATCTCAGCCTCCCAAAGGCGCGGTATTACAGGCTGAGCTACCGAGCCTGGCTAAAAAAATTTTTAAAAAGAAAAATTTTTTAGATAGTACTTCTCTAGGGCTTAGCAACTCCGGGGACTCTCTCACAATCTCCTAATTACTGTCTCAAAATCCTATTTCTTCTCTTGTTTTTTGATCACCTCCTTCCTTACTATTCGGTAGACTTTTAGGCCACAACAACTTCCTTCTTCTCCCTCGTGTGAAGTTCTGATGGTGTGTAGCTGATCTTTGGCCAGTAGAACTTTCCTCTTGAAAATCTACCTGGGATACAGAGATGGTAGAACATAAGTTGAGGGGGCAATGCTCAAATGCTCTGCTATAAGCTGAGGAGAGGCAAGGGCTACAAGCCTCTGTTTGGTAATCATTTTTGCTTCAGCACGCGAGCAGAAATGCTTACAGGCAGTACAAGTTTCTGTCCCTGAGGAAACTATAGTTTAGTCTCAAACAGCTAGACATTTTGTGTGACTTCTTTCTCCAGTATCCTTCTTGTTCATCAGCTTGTTTTTCTGGCCTCTAGGAACTGACCTATTATGACCTTGACCCCTACTCATGGACAAGTCAGAAAGCCTTCTTTATTAAAACCAAAACAAAAACAAAATAACAACCACCAAAATAATTTTTCAATGCTCCACCCACTCCATTCTAGTATCTGTGAGGGTCATGTGTAGTTCACAGATGATTCACAGGACCATGACAATTGACTCCCATTAAAAATCAAGAAAGACTCAGCCCTTCAGCCAGGGTGACAGGTAACTCACTCCTGCGTGATTCACTCACTCAGCATGAGCCGCTCCCCTCCAATAGAGAGGCCAGCGGAGTAACAGCACCTTCATCAGCCAGTGGCAGAACCTGCTCAAAGTAAGCAGAACCACTCATCAAACATAGAAAGGTAGTGACTTCAGGTTGGGCCTACTAGCAGTTCTGGTGACTAAAAAGTAGGAGCTAGAACCAAATTCCTCTCAAAGCTTTAGCTTTCACCATGATCAATATGGCCTGTGGAATCAAGGTTATAGTTGCAAGGATATCAGTATTTCTCTGCTCAAGCAGTGTTCTGAAAAAGAACCCTGTGGAGGGTCTGTTCTGGGTTCGAGGCCTGCCATTCCTCCTGGCATGTGAGAGATACCGGAGTCATCCTTACAAGGTTACCTAACTGGACTGTGCACGTCAGCAACCGTTTCACTGGTGCTTCGTGGAGGGACGAAAGGAAGAAAAGAAGTAGAAGAGATGTCTGTGCAATGTATCCTGTATTATTATTTCCACCCTTTACTTGGTTCAGGACAAGTAACTTAAAACATATCTTAAAGGTATAAGTAGCAGAGGAAGGCTACAAGCAGTTTAATGTAAGTGTGAGTTTCTGGATGAATATACTTTAATAGTGATTTCTTCTCTTCTGGATAATTCTGTGCCCTGGCTGAGGAACTTGTTCCTTATGCCACACCTCAGGGAAGACACAGCTGCCAAATTCCTTTGCACAATCCTGAAAGAATGTCTTTGCCTTTGAGATTGTATTTGCTCAGCCTAGTCAGGTTTGGCTGTGAAGGGTGGGCCCGCCCATGGGGCAGGTTGCATACCTTCCTGGGGAGCCCCAGGAAGCTGCCCAGCAACTCAAAGGGCACCAGGAACTTCAAGTGGAACATCTGAATTTGTTTACTGTGGTTAGGAATTTGCCCAGAGGTATTTGAAGTGCTTTACTAAGGTTCTCCAGATGGTCTTTTGTTGTTGTATTTTTAAAATGTTTACTTGCAGAAAATGATTTTACTGACATAATTTTTAACCTTTCTGGATTTACCTCAGTGAAGTCTCTGAAAAATGTTGGCACTCTTTCTTTCCAATCTTTGCAGTCAACTGAGGTAGCACCTGGAAAAGCCCCACTTTCTCTCTGCCATCAACTCTGCTGAGGGAGGAAAAGGGAAAGGCACGTGGAAAGCTGCTGTTCTGATCATGTGACACAGGGCTTCACTCCCAAGTCTTGTCTCATTTTACTGGGGATGCCTATGGGCTGCCTCACCCAGTTTGACTCGAGATTTTTTTTTTTTTTTTTGAGTTGGAGTCTCACTCT
>NW_007248359.1:242990-262958 GCF_000164805.1 Carlito syrichta
GCCTCAGCCTTCCAAGTAGCTGGAATTACAGGCATGCGCTACCACGCCCAGCTGATTTTTTGATTTATTGTAGAGATGAGGTCTCGCTGCCCAGGCGGGTCTCGAATCCGCGGGCTCAGGCAATGCACTCACCTCAGCCTCCCAAAGGCGCCGGATTACAGGCTGAGCCACCGAGCCCGGCTTAGATTTTTTTCTTTACTGTTGGAAAAATAAAAATTTAGAAGGAAGAGTAACGGACAATAGATCTCATGCAGTAGCTTTATTAGAAGCCCACCAGGAATTACTTTTGCTGTAAGACAGAAGTATTTTTTTTTTTTCCATTTGAATCTGCCTATTTTAATAGAAGCTAAATAGTCATTGACTGGGAAAGGAAAGGCAGAGAAGGAATATCTGCTTGTAGGTATTAGCTGAGGATAAATCACTTTCTATGCTTTTTTTTCTAGAGTCTGAGATGAAGATATGCGTGTGAAGACCACACAATTTTTCCTTAAGTAAATCTACAAATAACATGGCGTGCATTTATGTGTAAGTTACATGACGGCTAATATTTGATTCTGTGACATGAACAAATCAACTTAGAAAACATTTTTATTTTCAGTTCATAATTATTAGCTGTTTAACTTGTGATACCTTTTTTCTTTCAATGGTGGAGTTGTGATACTTGCCAAAGCTTCATAAGGAAATATACTTATTTAGAAAAGAAACACTCACTGAATGTCTCTTTATTCTATCCTACATTTCCACACCTACTTGTTTGTCAGGACTTATGTGAAAACAAAGTAGGTGAAGTGTGAGGAGGCTCACATAGCATAATGTTGGGTGCCAGGAAGTCTCAACTTTTTAAAGAATCGCAAATGTTGTCTGTGAACAAAAGAAGATTCTGGTCTTTTTTCTGAGGTCCTGCCATGGACTTCTAGTGGCCATGGACACTGGAATTAACCACAGAGCTGCTCCAGGAGTCTAACCGCATAGGAGGCAGCACAAAGTCAACTGACTTTCCTTATGCCCTGTGGTTGTGGGTCTTTTTGGATTGGTGTTGCAAAAGCAAAGATCAAGTAATTATGTTTCCCAGCCTTTCTACATAGGGTTGGCCATGGGTGTGTAAAGTCCACTCCCTGTTTCTGTGTTGCAGAATTATACTCAGACTGGATAAACAAGTCAGGTTTTGTGAGTGTTTGAAGGGAAAAACTCCTACCCATGACAGTGTAGGTCAGATGAAAATGGTGGAACTCTGGTGTTACCTTCCAAGCACAGAGAATACACATGCTACGCTAATAAGGTTCCTTTTTAAAAAGACTGTGAAATAGCATCCAATGAAAAGCAGACTGATGGAAGTGTTGCAACAGAGGCAGCAGCAGCAGTAGATACATCCAGAAGTAGAGGGTTAAAAGCCCTGTCTCTTTCTTGTTCCATTTGCCTGCTGTGAAACTCTGGCTGTGTTGCTTAACCTCTCTGCATCTCTGCATCTGCTTTTTCATCTGTGAAATGAAGATGATAACATTAGAAAGTTGTTGTGATGATGAAATAAGATAGGATATAAGTGCTTAGATGCTTAGCTGGCATAGTAAGTGACCAAGAAGTATTCCATAACTTTGAATGAACTCTGATCTCACTTCCACACCAGTCAGAATTTCAGTATTCTTGCCAGGAAAATGAGATTTCAACTAAAGGTTTACAATCTTTTTTTCCCATTTAGCATTTCCCATAATGCTCAATGAGGGTTTGAAAAGGAAGAGACATGTTTTTCCAGTAGGGTTGGTTAGCCAGGAGTTGGCCAAGTATGGCCAGCTCCAGACATGGCAGACCTTTCTGTCACATCTATCCCTTTTCCATATTGTCTATGGCTGCTTTCTGCTATGGCAAGGCAGGGTGGAGTTTTTGCATGTGGCCCAGAAAGCCTAAAATAAAATATTTACTACCTGATCCTTCAAGAAATCTATTGCTGACATCTGGCCATGGACGAAGAACAAGGCTGATTCTGAGTTACATCAGTTAACGTTAATAGTGAGAGGTGTCATCACATTTTCTATTGTTTGATGCTTTCATACAAATGTTGTCTCCATCTGTGCTCAAAGTCAAGGGGTGTCATATGTTATTTGCTAATGTTAGATTTGTGGGCAAGAATCCTTTTTTAAAAAAAAGTTGAGGGGTACAATTCAGGATTAGGTATACAAATGGCTAGGGTCTCACTTTGGTCACCACTTCACCTGGTTTGAGATCAGGTACCCTTATTGATAAAGGTGTGGTCCCCCTCCTTTTGCTGGCTGTTTCCCACTACTGCCAATCCCTTTCTTAAAGTATTATGATAGTTGTTCAGCGTCTGCTTATGAGTGAGAACAAGTGGCACTCAGTTCTTCATTTCTGTGATAGATCATTCAGTATTGTGGGCAAGAATCTTGGTTTTTTTGGAAATGTCCCCTGCTTAGGTGGAAATATTCTATACGATACACTTTTTGGGGAGCAAATATCTTATTTTAAACAGATAGTGACTTTGGAATTACAGATCAGTAATGTATCTCCTTTGTACAAACATGAATTCAATCAGATTTTTACAGTTCTTTTTAGCCTACCTTGGGAATTTGAATGGTTTATTACTTTAAAATGTCCTCATTTTCTTTATATCAGGTATTAGTAGTAGAGCTGATAAAAGTCAAGATTTTTTTTTTTTTTTCATTTGAGTTGGAGTCTCACTCTGTCGCCCAGACTGGAGTGCAGTGGCCGCTCCCGGCCACCGCAGCCTCGACCTGCTGGGCTCTGGCGATCCTTCTGCCTCAGCCTTCCAAGTAGTCGGAATTACAGGCATGCGCTACCACGCCCGGCTGATTTTTTGATTTATTGTAGAGATGAGGTCTCGCTGCCGAGGCGGGTCTCGAACCTGCGGGCTCAGGCAATCCACTCACCTCAACCTCCCAAAGGCGCGGGATTACAGGCTGAGCCACCGAGCCCGGCTAAGATTTTTTTAAATAAGATATCTGAATGTATAAAAGTAACATATTTTTCTTCCTGAAAGAACCAAATATTAAGTAGAAAAAATAAAATGCAAGCATCAGTTAAAAAGGTAAAAACATAAAAAAAATTTAAAAAGAGCATGAAATGCATAAAATTAAAAAAGCAAATTATCTCTGGCATTCCCAGTGACCTCATTCCCTCATTTCTGCTCTTTCTCTTCTCTGTCTCTTCTTCCTTCTCAGTTTCTCAGCCTTCAGCAGACTAGACAAGAGAAATGTGTCTCAGACAGCCCTTCATCCTCATTCATGCTGGCGATTCTGATTCTGTTGCTATTTTCCTTTACACCTGACACGTTCTGATTGACTGAATCCCACAAACCACCTGGGTGTCCCGTAACTGTGTCCTTGCTCCTTTTCACACCCAATATCTGAAATATCTGAAAGGTGGCCCTAGCCTCCCCACTCAGACCTCCCCTTCCTGTCCATGTTTCATTTCCTCCACCAGCTTCTCATTTCTCTCATATTTCCCCTCACAATTTATCTTCAAATTCGCTCCCTTTCCAGTACTTTATATAATCAAAGATAAATCCATCAGAAGAGAGCAGAGAATTCTAGAAAAATTTTAATTTCTAAGCATTATTGTAAGCTAATGGATGATCTTCTATTTAAACAAAATTTGTGATCATTTTAATGGCACGCCTAGAAAACAGATTTTTTCACATGTTTTGGAATTAGTGCATTTTATTATTGCTTTAATTTTATGACAGTACCCTCTGCAAATACCCCATTCCTCTCCTAATCAAGTCACTTTAACTAAAAGTTATTTAAAAAATAGTTGGCCTCAATAATTTGGGAGTTTATATGCAGATTTGATATATATGTGTTATATATGTATATGTCTAATATATACATTATAGGGACATTAAATGCAATTATATTGTGTGGAGGTATGTACACGTATGTGCATAGGTAAAATATACAGTTCAGGTAAAATGTTTCCCCAAGATTTATCTGGGAAGAGTTTTCACATAATCACTGCAAGCAATACTTAAGCATTCAGAGATTATTTGAAAACTTGCCTGTTACATTAATATTGTTCACCTCACTCATGGGTGGAAGGTAGAAATGGCTTTCAAAATGGCATGTTTGCCGGGCTTGGTGGCTCAGCCTGTAATCCCGCGCTTTGGGAGGCTGAGGTGAGTGAATTTCCTGAGACTGCGGGTTCGAGACCCGCCTGGGCAACTTGGTGAGAAAAATTAGCCGGGCGAAGTAGCGGGCACCTGTAGTTCCAGCTAGTTGGAAGGCTAAGGCAGAAGGATCGCCGGAGCCCAGCAGGTCGAGGCTGTGGTGGCCGGGAGTGTGCCACTGCACTCCAGTCTAGGCAATGGAGTGAGACACCAACTCAAAAAGAAAAAAAAATTGCATGTTTCTAGCATTTGTTTGCATGGTATTTATGTATGCATGTATGTATGTATGTATGTATTTATTTATTTTTGAGTCAGAGTTTCTGTAGCCCAGGATTGAGTGCAGTGGCACCGCAGCCTTAACCTGGTGGGCTCAGTGATCCTTCCTTCTCATCCTTCCAAGTAGCCGGAACCACAGGCCTGTGCCACCATGTCTGGCTGATTTTCTGATTTATTGCAGAGACGAGGTCTTGCCAAGTTGCCCAGGCTGGTCTCGAACCCCTGGGCTCAGGCAATCTTTTCACCTTCACCTCACAAAGTGCTGGGATTATAGACCTGAGCCACCACGCCCAGCCTACATGGTTTTTAAGTGTAAAATTTTAGATGCAATCCTGAATATGTTACTTAAAAAAAAATTTAATAGAGCTCTTGAGTATTAAAATTTTTGTGTGTATTTACTAAATCAAAGTATTGCATGCATTTGAACTTTATTTACTTAATGAAATTTTTTTAAATTGTAAAAATAGATGAAGTTATAGGAAACTTGGAAACATTGTAAAAATATGATAGGTGTGGTAGGCCGATGATGGCCCTCCAAAGAGCCCACAAGCTCATTTCCAGAACCTGTTAATATGTATTCTTGCATGACAAGAGGGACTTTACAGATGCGATTAAATTAAAGATACTGAGATAAGGAGGTTATGCTGGATTATCCAGGTAGGCCAATGTAATCACAGTGTCCTTATAAGAAAAAGGCAGCATGGTAGCACGCGCCTGTAATTCCGGCTACTCGGAAGGCGGAGGGGGAAGGATCCCCGGAGCCCAGCCGGTCGAGGCTGCGGTGACCGGGAGCGGCCACTGCACTCCGGTCTGGGCGACAGAGTGAGACTCCAACTCAAAAAAAAAGAAAAGAAAAAGAAAAAGAAAAAGAAAAAGGCAGGAGGATAGCGTCAGTAGTGGTGACGCTGGGCAGTGTGGTGTATTGGTGCTCCGTGGGTCCTTGGCTCGCCGCAGAAAGGCATTTCGGAACGAGATACAGAGAGAGTTTTAAAATACAATTTATTAGAGAGAAAAGAAAAAGAAATGACAAGTTCAAGAGAGAATGCAGGTGGCCTTCAGGGAAAAGGCACACCCCCTTGTGTTAACAGAGTGCTTTCAACATTTCTAAAATGATGGTTAAGCAACCTGTTTCTAAGATAAGCTTTGATCACAGGTGTCAATTCTTATAGTTTTACTTCCAAGTTTTGCCTGTGTTAAAAGAAACTTTTGAGTAATAGGAAAATTGCTCTTTAATTATGTTTTCTCTTAGAGCATTGTGTCTCAGCGTCACAAGGAACTTTTGAGATAATACGAAGAGTTGCTCCTCAATTAAGTTTTCTCTTAAAACCTTGTGCCTCAGTGTCTCTGGTAACTCCCTACTGTTCTGTTTTCAGTCTGTGTAACCAGCCACCCCATATTTCAAGGTTGGGTCTGGATTTCAGTCAGTGTGTAGTTGTTTAAAAGAGTTATGTTCCCATAAGACAGTACCTGGATGCCTGACCATCTGGTTTCCTAATTATCTAAGCCTGCCCTTGAGAAACTCACTTATCTATACAGTATCTATGCTCTATGTTAGCTGTCCCGCCTCAGTAGGAGATCTGACAGCAGAGTAAGAGATTAGGACACCAGGAAGAGATCAGGAACAAGGGATGCAGGTGGCCTCTAGAAGCTGAAAAAAGGCAAGAACATAGGCTGTCACCTTAGATCTCTAGAAAGAACTAACACTGCCAACACTTTAACTTTAGCCCAATGAGACTGATTTTAGACTTTTAACCTCCAGGACAGTAAGAAAATAAATTGTATTGCTATAAACCACTAAATTTGTGGTAATTTGTTACAGTAGCAACAGAAAACTAATATGACAGTGAATTATTAGAGAGAGATAATTCTCTAATTATCCCCCTCAAAATTAAAATTTACTTATAAAAAACTGTGTATTTATTCTTACATGTTTAAACTTCAGCCACCTTCATAGTACTCTCCGTTTGATGCCCATACACTTATCAGGACACTTTTTCCAGTGCTCAAAACAGTTCTTGAGCTCGTCAATTTTGAAGTCTTTTAGTGCTTCTGTCATTTTTTTGTTTCACCTCTCCCATACTGGCAAAACATTTCCCTTTGAGCACTTTTTTCTTCCAGAGAAACAAATAAGAGTCACTTTGGATGAGATCGAGTGAATAGGGAGGGTAGGCCATGGGGATCATGCCGTTTTTGGTCAAAAACTGCTGAAAACTCATTGCAATATGGGCAGGTGCACTCATAAATCACCCATCATTAAATGGGTAAAGCGCTGGAAGAAGCGCCAAAAAAAATTCACTAAAGCTGAACTCAGTCTCTCACAATAACACTAGCTGGATGCTGATGGATGTTCCTAGAACATTTATCTAGTGGGGAAAGCCTATACTATAAGGGACCCACCCTCCAAATTCTGGTTTATTTGGGGGTGATTCTCTCTTACAAAATAGATCTCAATAGTGTTCATGGGAACACTGAGAAAAAGAGAAGAAAGATAGGATCTAAGAGAGAAATGATATAGTAAGCAAATAGAAGATAATATGAACAAGAAGTTATCTAAGAGAAATGAATTATGCAACACTATGGTAAACACTGCACTCCACATGGACATCTCTCATTCATTGTTTTAAGTAATTTTTTTTCAGTCAAAAGATGAGAGCTTCCTGCATGATTAGCCTTTATGAAGACATCAGTATGTACTGGGGACTGATGCTTGAGAGAATTCTTATCCTTCTAAAACCTGAATTTGGTCATAGACAACTAATTATGTCCATGAACATCATTGTCATAGAGTTTGACCACTGGACACAGTATGTGTATCTGAGGAAAGTTGGATTATTAATGGTGCTTACATTCTTGTTCTTCTCAGATATACTTCAAATATGAATAAATAAAACACATTAAGAGCAAACTTTTAGGCAGCACTTTGCAAAATTGCAGGGCCTATTTTAAGTAATTTTCTGAATATTAACACAGTTTATCTTCACAATGACCCCATGAGGAAGGTACTGTTTTGTTATTCCCATTTTACAGATAAGGAAACTGAGGCAAGAGGAGTTAAACGCTCACACAAGTGTATTCATTGACAGAGGCCACCTGGCATCTGAGTCTGTGCTCCTAAGCACTATACTGCCTCTTCTATTAAGGTCTTCCAGAATGATATGTTTGGTACTCTGTTTCAAAAAAAAAATGTACATGGATGTTTATAGTAGCTTTATTCATAACTGCCAAACTTGGAAGCAACCAAATTGTCCTTTGTAGGTAAACAAACTGTGGCACATTCAGACAATGGGATATTACTTAGCACTAAAAAGAAATAAGCTATCAAGTCATTCAAAAACCATGAAGGAAACATAAATGCACTTTACTAGGTAAAAGAAGCCAGTCTGAAAATATTATATACAGTATGATTCCAATTTTGTGTCATTCTGGAAAAGGCAAAGCTATGGGGACAGTAAAAGATCAGTGATTGCCAGAGTCTGGGGAGAGGGAGGTGTAAATGGGTGGAGTACAGAGGATTTTTAGGGCAGTGAAACAACTCTGTATGATACTATAAGTAGATACATGTTTTCATTATGCATTTGTTCAAACCCTATACGACACCAAGAGTGAACCTGGACATAAGCTATAGATTTTGGGTGATGGTGATATATCATTGTAGTTCATCAGTTGTAACAAATGTACCACTCTAGTGGGGGGGTGCTGACAATGGGGGAGGGTATTGTGTACATGTGGGGGCAGAAGGTGAATGGGAAGTCTCTGTGCCATCTGCTCAATTTTCTGGGAGCCTAAAATTGCTCTAAAAATAGTCTATTTCAAAGAAAAAAATGAAAACTGAGCTATATCTGCACCACCATTAAAAGACTGATTCTGAAGTAATTCCTGGTTATTCTCTGGTTCTGGCATTGTAGGTTAATGTGTGTGGGATGTAGCAGATTATTTCTGATACAATGAGTAATGTAAATACATAAGTAAATACATATATACATATGTTTTCTGCTAAATATATTTTTCTGCCATCTATTATATTTTTCTGTCACCTATTAATCTGGGCCCAGGTTTGCTGCAACTTCAGCTTACCTTGTAGTCAAGTACAGTCTCTTGGTTGAAGTGCTCATTCTCTCAGGTACTTTCTTTGGAGAGCAGAGCTTTATACCCAGGTTGTAGGCTCCATAGTCAGCATGCTTGAGTTGGAATTCTGGGCATATCTAATTTTTTACTGTGTGATCTTGAGCTTTTTTTTTCTCATCTATAATATGGACATGCTCAAGGCTCCCTCATTCATAGAGTAGGATTTCATCAGGATCAAGTGAAATAATACAGTACCTGTGAAACGTTTAGCAGTGATTGTACATACCTGGCACTTATTGTTGCTGCTCTTGTTATTGTTATTTTATCATCATCATTATAATCATCATCAACCATGCCTAAAATCTGCTGGTTTCTTAGGTCAAGTGTAGTTTGGAGCTTGGAGAAGAGTTAGAAATACTGAGTTCTCCTGATTTGTTCTGTTGTTGAGAGCACGGGTTTGAAGTCCTGGCTAAAAGAAACCTGGTATCATCATTGCTATCTGTCCAGTTGGTAAAATGGTGGTTATCATCAATTTAACGGCACCAAGAAGGACACGGGCATCAGGGATAAGTGATTTCTCCATAGCGACTAGTGAGTCTATACGGCAGGTTGAACTCAGGCTCCCATGGGTTGTGTGTTGCATTCTCCATTGGTCTGCATCATGCTGGTGCCATCCAAGTGCATTACATAATGCACCCACTCTTGCAGCACTGGTAGTAATTCATTAATTCTGTTTCCAGAAAAAGAGAAATTGACTCTGTAATGAGCACCCTACTGATTTCTCTTTGGTTTTAATTGGCACATAACATTTATTTTCCCCATCTGGAAGGAAAATGGGGAGACTTCTGTCTTTCAAACCCTCAAAGTGGAGGCATAACAGATCAGAAAGTTTTGAGATGCTGATATGTCCTCTTTGTATTGTTCACATTTTCAGTATCAGTTTTGGAATCTCTCTAGGGGTGGGGAGGTGACAGTTACTTAATAACAACTATTACATTGTGTGAACCATACCTGGCACATTAGAAGTGCTATCTAAGTGTATGCTATTTTTGTTGTGTAGTAATACTTGCACATTTTGGCAGGTTGTCTGGATACCGCATATACTCAAAGCTCTGTGACACTGCAAAGTCTAATTTTACGAGACACCCCTACCCAAGACCTCTGGTGGATGTGGCTAATGAATCATGGCACTCTCCTGTGGAGGGCAAACTTGACTTACAGACCTCATCAGATCCCTCCAGGAAGCAACTACCAATCAATTGGTGTTGGCATCTGAGATAAAACCATTTGTCATCTCAGCCTCTGAGCATATGTTCTCAAGAGACCTGAAGAACTCTGACACACAGAGAAACAGGTGCAGTGAAGCCAAGTTATTCTAGGCATGCTCAAGACTCCCCCGTTCAAGGCCTATTTTGCCTCCACACCCAAACACATTCTTGATTTGACTTCACACTTTGAGATTTTTAATTTGGGGTCATCTTTTTGCTGAATGTCTGCTCAGTGTGAGGAGGTCTGAATTTTGCTCAAGTGTTTAGAATTAGCCCTTTTTTGACCTAGAGATTTTGTTCTAAATGAAAAGACACCAGTTTGGCTTAGTGGTGTGGGTGTTTTGGTATACAAAATAAGAGAAACCCTTAATTAAATGCAGAAATAATTGCTTGGGAGCTCAAAAGGCTTAAATTGCTTAGACACTTAAAAGTCATAACTTGGGCAGCTGTACTTTATTTCATTATAAGGTGAAAACTTATTTTTCTGGTTCTATACTTAATGAAGGACAAAAACATTCATTTAAACATCCTATAATGTGAATTACTACTTGTCCCTACATGTTAGCTCTTAAACTGTTTTAGCCCTTCATTTTGGCTAAGTTATAATGCTGAACATAACTTCTAATTTATTTTTTGAGTTGAGTCAAGTCACATCTTTGTTTTTCAACTTTCTCATTTGTAATATTGATATCAAACCAACTTATGGGCATTATAGAAATTTAAAACATATTGTAAAAGGTTTTGCATATGTAAAATTCCATAAAAGGGCTCAATGGACATGCATATATTTTTTACTTTGGAAGAACATTTTCCACTTTGGATTTTCAAATCCCCAGCCCAAAGTAAGGGAACATCAGGAAACACAGAGGAAGTAGTCTCCCACTTGTTAGTGACTGTGTACTGCAATTGTCCTGTTCTCCAATCTGGATGTTTCTACTTCTTGTTGTAGTCATTTCCACGGGCATAGCTCAGCTGGTCTGTAGTTTTCAGTAGTAGTCTTACGGGAGGATTTTGTTCTTTGTTGGTGTGACTGATGGACAGAGATGACCCAGGAAATTCTAATGACCTGGCTTCTCTCAGCAGTGTTCCAGATTTGCTAAGCTTCTTTAAAGCCACTTTGGCTATTATGGAAGGTCCATTTCAGAATTTCTAATAGGAGCCCACATATAGGATGGCTCTTCTGTGTTGTTGCTTCTTCTCAGCAGAAGGAACCTTTGACATTGAGACTACGGCTACCTTCAGCTACAAAGAAGTTTCAATCATTCTTTCCATATTTATTGCACTGTGAAATAATATAAAGTTCAGAATTATTACATTCCGGGGTATACTATCTCCTGGTAGTTTTTCAAAATATTATAGATATAGAATTTGTGTAACAGAGTCCTTTCATGTTTTCTGGGGTCCAGGATTCCTGTAGACTTTCTTCTAAAGGAACTTGGTTTCTTCAAGCAGTGTACCCCTTGTGTGTGGGTCTGTTCTCCTGCCTTTAGGCATTATGAATAGATAGGGATTTCCTCTGCTTTGAGTTTTTAGTTTTGTTTTTTAAAAGACAACACAAAATAGGTTGGGTACTATGCCTCCTTGCCAGTGATACAGTGTGTGTTGTTGATATCAGTTAAAAGGATGATGCAGGAGCAATTTTTTTTTTTGGCTTAACAAGGTCATAAATTAAATGAAGAATTCACCAAACAAAGCCAGTACATCCATGAGTGAGACTGTTTTAATTGAATTGGTATTTGTTTAAGGTGACACCCTCTTTCATACCACCCACCTCCTCCCCAGTGACTCAGCCTCTGAGAGAGAAACCTCCGCACTGTTCATTAATGCAGTCAGGTAGAGGCTGAGACTACACCAAGTATACCCCAGGTTCCCATTTGTTTCACCTGGATCTACCTGGGATATCACTTCAGGTCGACTAGTCCAAAAGTCCTGGCTTTCTGCTCAATAGGGGTAAGTTGAATTATACTTGTAAATATCAATACATCTGCATCTGCTGTATGTGCATAACTTTCTCTGTTTTCTTTTCAAATGATTAAAATGAGATCTTACTGTAGTATCTATTTCTTTTCTGCAGTTAAATTTTGACAACCTTCTGTTCTGCTTGTCAAGAGCTCTGCCCTTCCTTGTTGGGCTTTTAGAAGTCATTGCTTTTTTAACTTCCTGGCAATTTTACACATTACAGGCACCACAGAAATGAACACTTATTTGAGTTCTTGAGTGGGAGCTGTCAGCTGGTGAATTCTGTCACACATAAGGATAGTAAATTCTTTAAGTCAAGGGACCAGCACCCTCTGGTCTGTTTTCTTGAGTGACATAAAAATATTTTTAAAAGAGTGTTTTCATAAATGATGCTTTTAGTGAACTTGACTATTCTCTTACAGATAATAAGTACTATTTGTTTTTCCTCTATTGCTAAAGACATTGCAAATTGCTAGAGAGAGAGAGAGAGAGAGAGAGAGAGAGAGAGGCCAAACCCATACCCTCTCCACCTATATTCCTAAAATTAAAAACAATCACCATTTCTTATATAAGTGTACCAAGGAGCAGAGGCAGGGTAGGTTAATTGGGGGTGTGTGGTTCTCCACAGGAATTTGTGCATTTGGCCAACTTCTCTATGTTATATTCTGAATTCTAACTTAAGAAGTGATTCATGTATACGGGGCAGTTTTCAGTCTTTATTTATATCCTACTCCTGAAAAACCAGTTTTGGAGCCTTTTGATAAGAATGAATACTCATTTTAACTAGGCTTACTTTTATAATCAAGACCTACTTGTGTTTTTTCTCATCATTTCCATTATGATATAGAGGTACAGGGCTCAAACACAGCAGCTGCACATAGCCTGCAACTTGCAGCTCTGTGCCCTCCAGGGAGGCATCCCCACAGGGTCCTGGCTCTGCCTGGCATGAAAACTTTGAGTTTTCATTGCTTCCTGTTGCTCACCAGGTCACCTGCAATCTCAGAGCAGTTTAGATATATCATTGCTCAATTCCCAAGGGTTTAGTGAAGAATCTTATAACTTGGCTTTTGAACATTTATAGTAACCAGAAAACTGAAGTATAGCATTTGTGGTTACTCTTATTTTTTATAAAATGTGATTAGACTTAAAACTGCCTTTTATTTTTATAGTTTATAATGTAGATATGGGCTTCCTGATATTTAATGGGCTTTAGTGTTTAAAACATAAGAAAAATCAATTTAAGAAACCTAAGATATGACATCTGTAAAAATGTTAGTAAAACATTTGAATGATTCTAAATGTCAGGATATATAGAATTGCTGACAATTTTTATTGAAATTTTAGCTTCATGTAAATCTTAGATTGAATTGACATGATTTTTCAATAGAAAGGGAGTACTATCTAGTTTAATTCCTGAATTTTCTAGATAAGGAAAACAAAGTATAAATGTTAAACAACTTGCCAGGATCAGAGTAACAGAACCAGGATATGAAGCCAGATCACTTGTCTTTTGTCTTCCTGCATGTTTTCAATTATTTTTCAAATCTGTCTCACACAAAATTCCTAGTAGCAATAAATGAGCCATACTCTATCTTTAAAAAAGGACTACAAATGATATGGGAATGAGAATTTGCTTACCCAGCAATACGTGAAAGTGTTATTATAGTATCTATGGTATGACTAAGGCATAATGGAGCATATTTTCAACTTGTGTCTTGCAGAGTCAATCTTGTTATTTATAATATTCATGGGGTTTTAATCTCAGGAGCAGATAAACCCTTGGAAGGGAGGTGAGGTGGTATGTGTGTGTAGGATGTGGTATACACAGTCAGTAATATGCTCACCTTCACTACGGTAGGTGCCACTAGTCTGGTTGCCTTCTCTGACTACTGAAATTTTGCCTGAAATATCTGATTCATATTCCTGGGGACCTTGTAAACAAGAGAAAGAGAATATTCTTTGAATGACTGGACTCATACTGTGGAATAAACTGCATGTAATTTACTAAGTAGTCAACTTAAGCAAGCATCACTTAACTGATAGCATCCTGTATGATTCAGGCATCAGCTGCCAGCATTCCTCAAGAGCAAGGTGACACAAACCCCTGGCCCAACAAGGCATTTCCAAGGGGAATATTTGTTGGTTCCACATGGCTTCTCTTTTGTCATGATCTTGCTTCTAGGCCATTTGTTGATCATTTATCCTTTTCTCTTCTAAGAACTGTGAAATAAAGATTTTCTGTACAGTTGCTGTGCACCTATTTGCAGTTGTTCAAGTTCATCTTTTAATCAAAAGTCTATATCAGCTGTATTCCTTAAGTGTTACTAGTTTACCATTGTGCAAGTGCATATGATTTTAGAATTTGAAAGGGGTTCTTCCCCAGAGGGATGCTTTGCCAAATGAGAGCTACATTTATTAGACTTGCATTTCAAAGTTACTTACTAAACTTTTTAAGGATGTGAATCATCCTTTTATTGTGATTATTAATTGGAAGAGTGAATTTTATAACTATCTATTAAATGACAACTGGCTTACTTCTAGACACGAAGCCAGTCTTCCTGAATACCCATCGTAATTGCGTACTTGATAGCTCCAAGAATCTAAATAATTTATTCTTTGTCTTTAAATCCAGGTTTCTTTGGCTCTAAAATGTTATTAATTTTCCTTTACTTGACATCTTCTAGGGGAAGACAGTGAACTACAGACCATAATTTTCTTTTTTAAAAAATTATTTTATTCTTAAAATGTGGGGTACAAATGAGGGTTAGGCACATATGTGGTCACCATACAGGTCAAGTGTGGGTAACCTTACTGATGTTATGTGCACTCCCCTCCTGGTAGTGTCTCACTACTGACAATCCTTTTCTTATAGTATTATGATAAATATTCAGGGTCCACTTATCAGTGAGTACATGTGGTACTCAGACCTTTGCTTTTGTGATAAATTATAGACTCTAATTTCATCCAGGTTGCTGCAAAGTTCATAATTTTGTTTTTCTTTATGGCTGCATAATATTCCTTCGTGTAAATTACCACATTTTCTTTATCTAGTCCACTTTCAATGGGCAGCACAATTGATTCCATGTTTTTGCTATTGTGAATAATACTGCAATAAACATGTGTGTGCAGGTATCTTTATTATAGAGTGATTTGAGTTCCTCTGGGCATATTCCCAGAAGGGGGATTGCTGGGTCATATGGAAGATCAATTTTTAGATTTTTTAGAAATTGCCACACTGTTTTCCACAGGGGTTGTACTAGTTTACATTCCCACTAGCAGTGTAGAAGTGCTCCCTTTCTCCCACATCCTCTCCAGCATCTGTTGTTTTTTTGAGTTATTGATGATGGCCATTCTGACTGGAGTTAGGTGGTATCTCAGTGTGGTTTTAATTTATGTTCGTTTAATGATTAGTGAGGCTGAGCATTTTTTCGTGCTTATTTGTTAGCTGCTTATATGTCTTCTTCTGAGAAGTGTCTATTCATATCTTTTGCCCATTAAATTTTTTTTTATTTTAAAGATGTGGTGTACAATTCAGGGTTAGGTATACAAATGTTCATTATGCAGGTACTCTTGTTAATAAAGTGTGCCCCCCCTCCCCACTTCCCCAGGCAGATTCCCACTACTGCCAGTCCCACTTCCCTGTCCTCCTGGCAATTCCCCACTACTACCAATCATTCTCTTATAGCATTCCGATAGTTGTTCAAGGTCTGTTTATGAGTGAGAACATGTGATACTCAGTTCTTTGTTTCTGTGAAAGATCACTCAGTAATATAGACTCTAAGTCCATCCAGGTTACTGTGAAGTTCATGATTTTGTCCTTCTTTATGGCTTTGTAATTTCCATCGTGTATATGTGTCACGTTTTTAAAATCCAGTCCTCTTTTGATGGGCAGTATGATTGGTTCCACATTCTTGCTACTGTGAACAATGCTGCGATAAACATACGTGTGCAAGTATCTTTTTTATAGAGTGATTTGGGTTCTTTCGGGTATATACCCAGTAGAGAAACTACAGGGTCATATTGGAAGGTCGATTTTTAGATATTTTAGGAATTGCCATGCTGTTTTCCACAGAGGCTGTACTAGTTTACACTCCCACCAACAGTATAGAAGTTTCTCTTTTCCCTGCATCCTCTCCAGCATCTGTTGTTTTTTGAGTTATTGATGATTGCCATCCTGACTGGAGTTAGGTAGTATCACAGTGTGGTTTTAATTTGCATTTCTTTTATGACTAGTGAGACAGTATTTTTTCATGTATCTGTTGGCTGCCCATATGTCTTCTTTTGAGAACTGTCTATTCAAATCTTTTGCCCACTTTGGAATAGGACTGGCTGTTTGTTTTTTTTTCTTTTCAGCATGTTTGAGTTCCTTATAGACCCTATATCTTAGGCATTTGTCAGACATACATTTGGCAAATATTTTTTCTCAATCTGTGGGCTATCTCCCCACTCTCTTGATGGTTTCTTTGGCATTGCAGAAGTTTGTCAGTATGATGAAGTCCCACTTGTCTATCTTATCTCTTATGACTTGGGGTTTTGATCAGAAATTGGTTGCCAGTTCCAATTTCCATAAGGGTATCTCCTACATTTTCTAAGATTCTTATAGTTTGAAGTTTTACATTTAGGTCTTTGATCCATTTAGAGTTGATTTTTGTGCATGGTGATAGGTAGGGATCTTGTTTTAATCTTCTGCATGTGGTCAGTCAGTTTTACCAGCACCATTTACTGAATAGGTTCTCCTCTCCCCAGTTGATGGTGGAGGCTTTGTCAAAAATGAGTTGGTTGAGAAAGTGAAGTTTTGCTTCTGGAATCTCTATCCTGTTCTATTGGTCTATATGCCTGTTCTTGTGCCAATACCAGGCTGTTTTTATTATTGTAGCTTTATAATAGAGTTTAAAGTCTGGGAGTGTGCCATCTTCTGCTTTGCTTTTTTTTTTTTTTTTGCTGAGGATTGTTTCAGCGATTCGTGGTTATTTTATGTTTCCATATGAATCCCTGTATTGTCATTTCGCAGTCTGAGAAGAATGCTGCTGGCGTCCATTTTTTAAAAATAGGGTTGTTTGTTGTTTTTTTCCTTTTGGCATGTTTGAGTTCCTTGTAGACCCTGGATGTTAAGCCTTTGTCATACTTGCAGTTGGCAAATATTTTTTTCCCATTCCATGGGCTGTTTCCCCACTCTCTTGATTTGCAGAAGCTTTTCAGTTTGATAAGGTTCCATTTGTCTATCTTATCTTTTATGGCATTCACACTTGGAGAGTTGGTCAGGAATTGGTTGACTATTCCAATTTCCATGAGGGTGTTTCCTACATTTTCTTCTAGGATTCTTATAGTTTGGGGTTTTACTTTAGGTCATTAATCCATTTAGAGTTGACTTTTGTGTATGGTGATCGGTAGAGGTCCTGTTTCAGTATTCTGCATGTCAGACCATACTTTTCAAACTGAGATAGACAGGTCCCAGGAGACTGTGGCAATATTCCAGAAAATATACAAAAGTTACAGGATAAGCATGGTACATGTCTGTATGGAGAACCAATCTTAGTTAAAATGTTTTGGAGAAAACCATCCCTATGGCCCTGCCCACTCTCCACTTTTCCCATGGTTCCTGCATTTGTCATTAGGAATAGAAAAGTTTAAAAAAAATTTGTGTATAAAAAAGTGCAAGGGACTGGAATTCAGATAGAATTGAATTTGAATCATGATCCCACTCTACCAAGGATAACATATGTGTGCACCTATCTCGTAGCACCAGCAGATAAAAAGAAAACACAGAATTCCTTTTAAATAATTAATAGATATTTTATAACATATGTATCAGTAACATATGACATATATACTATATGTTTACTATATGACTCTTTCATAGTAGCATGAAAAGTGTAAACGTCTAGAAAAAAATCTCCACAAGAAAAAAATGTGGGATCCAGATGAAGAAAGGAACAAAATTTTGTGGTACTACATAAAGACAAAAACTTGTCATAAATGTCAGCTCTTCCCAAGCCCTTTTATAAGACACATGCAATTCCACTCAAAAATTTCAATAGAATATTTATTTTTGGACCTGGGGAAAAAAAATCTAAAATTTTCTAAATTTCTGAAAGAAATGAATAAGTGAGAATAGCTGATAGGGTTTCTAAAAAGGAAATTAATAATGGGTGCTGTGCTGTTAGATATTAAAATATATATATATAAAGGCAATAATTGAAATAATTTGTTTCTAGTGCATGAAACTAAAGACATATGTCTGGAAAGAACAGAAAGCCATGAAGCGCATTTGAGAATATTTAAGAATTTAAAATGTAACAAAGGAAGAACCATGTATCTCAAATCCATGGAGATTAGAGATTCTATGTAACAATAACATGTATTTTAAAAATTAAAAGGAAACTGCGGCCAGGTATGATGACTCATGCCTGTAATCAGCATTTGGGGAGGCTGAGGTGAGGGGATTGCTGGAGCCCAAGAGTTTGAGATAAGCTTGGCCAACATATTGAAACCTTGTCTCTATATAAAACCCCCAAAATTAGCCAGGTGTGGTGGTGTGTGCCTGTAGTTTCAGCTACTAGAGAGAGCTACTAGAGAGACTGAGGCATGAGGATACCCTGAACCCAGGTGGTCAAGGCTGTGGTGAACCATGATCATGCCATTGTCCTTCAGCTTGGGCTACAGAGTGAGACTCCTGACTAAATAAATAAATAAAAGCTTGTAAGTATATAATTAACCTCATGTTTGTATAACAAATAAACAAATATTCCTCTAAGACTGATTGTGTGCCAGGTGGTATAATACATTTTGGAAATCAATTGTGCAACTGTGGAGAGGATGGGTTTGGTCACTGCTCTTAAGACTTACTATGTAAGAGTGTGAGTGTGCATGCATGTACACACATGTGTGTACGTGTGTGTGTGTGCATTTGTTGGGGGTAGGGGAAGAGTATTCAGCCACACACAGTCTGTGTGGTAGGGATGATGTGGAGAGCTCACTGGGGCTCATAGCTCAGGCTGGAGAGATAGGGGTTGTCTCACAGAATCTTTCCTGGGGGACATATAACATGTGACCTGAAGGATGAATAGAAGTCTCCTGAAGAAGAATGAAGGGTTGAGGGAGACTCAGAGGTAGGATGTTCTAGGCATAGGGCATAGAGTAAGCAATAGTCCAAAGGTGATAAGGATGGAGCACCAGGGCACTGGAAGGATTCACTATGGTTAGTGCTAGAGTAGGACTAGCAAGCAAGGACTGGGGAGAGTCGAGGCTGGAGGGGAGGGCCTTGTCAGCCTTAATAACCTGATTTTATCCTGACAGAAGTGGAGCGCCACTGAAGAGCTTTAAGCAAGGTGGCAACTACTTTGACACCTGTGAGGAGAATTTATTAGAAATGAGTAAGTCTAGAGAATGAAAATCCAGCTGGGAAACTTACAACAGTCAGGAGATTACGGCAGTGTGAATTGGTATCTTGGAAATAGAAAGACAGACCTTAGGAAATATTTAGAAGTAAAGTTATAAGACTTGATTGATGATGGCTTGGATTTTGAGGTCAGAAAGAAGCTTCATGAATGGTCTACAGAGATTCAGAGTGGAAGAAATCATTAAAGGAAAGACAGCAAACACAAAAAAGCCTCTGATGACAGGGTGCGGTGGCTCAGTCTGTAATCCCAGCACTTTAGGAAGCCTAGGCAAGTGGATTGCCTGAGCCAGCATTTTTGAGACCATTCCGGACAACTTGGGGAGACCTCATCTCTACAATAAATTTAAAAAATAGCCTGGCATGATAACACATGCCTGTAGTTCTGGCTACTTGGAAGGTTGAGGTGAAGGATTGTCTGAGCCCAGCAGGTCAACGCTGGGGTGACCGTGAGCATGTGTGCCACTGTACTCCAGCCTAGGTGGCAGAATGAGATTCCAACTTAAAAAAAAAGCCTCTGATAAAAAATAGTAATTAGGTCCCGTCGTGCCCCCCACCCTCGATCTCAAGCCACCGTGGAGCTCCGCCGCCTCGAAACGTTCACCGCGAGCGGAGACGGGGCAAGATGGCGACGGCATAGGTGAACTGGTGAGATTCTCTGAACGGACCAAGACTGCAAACTGCTGAATAGACAGACTGTAAAGCAGAGGGAAAAGTGAACAAAACCAGAAGACCCTCATAAGGAAGAACAGGTCATTGCAGAAGAGAAATAAAAGCAACCCCACCTTCCCTCAAAAACAGAATTGAAGAGGGGGAGGGAAAGGGGTAAAGGGAGAAAAATCTACAGAAATGAAGAAAAACCAAAGGAA
>NW_007248360.1:0-36677 GCF_000164805.1 Carlito syrichta
CTGAGATTTTGAGTTAGCACTTGAAGAAGAGTGCCTCACTAGAAGCATCAACTTTGAACTTTAAATGAACCATCAGTAAAATTTTATTGTGGGTTTTGGGAATTTGTATTCACAACATGTAGTGTTATTTACTCTGACTGGAAAATGAACAAATAGACAATAGACAGAAAACAGTCAAGTGAAGGTGGGTGTACTCATACAACTGAGTACTAAACAGCAGTGAAAGTAATGAATTAGTGCTTTATGTGTCCTTATGAATGAATCTTACAATTTTATGATGAACAAAATAAGTTGCAGAATTTGTCGGACTTGTATAATATAAAATGAGATTCCTTACTTTAATTTTAAAAGCACACATAACATTTCTACATACTGTTCAGAAATATCAACTCATAGAGAAAGACAAAGAAATGTATGAAAATAATAAGCATCAAAACCCAGGGAGTAGTTTGCTTTCGTGCAAATGCTTCCACTTTTCTGGCGGTATATATCTAAGAGTGGAATGGGTGGGTCATATGGGCAGGTGTATGTTTTACTCTCTGAGAAGCTATCAGCCTGTTTTATGTCTGAGAGCTCCAGCTGCCCCATATTCTTCCCAACACTTTATGATGAGTCTTTTTCATTTTAGCTTATCTAGTGGGAGTAGTGATATGTCATTGTGGTTTTAATTCACATTTCCCTAATGACTGATGATGTTGAGCTTTTTTTTTTAAAATGTGTTAGTTGCCACTTGTTTATCTTCTTTGGTGACACGTTTGTTTAGATTTTTTTGTTCATTTTAAAAGTTGGATTATATTTTATTACTTAACTTATGAGCTTTTAAAATACATATTCTAAATTCAAGGTCTTTGTCTGGTATGTTCTGTAAATATTTCCTCCCAGACTGTGGCTTGACATTTCATTCTTATGACAGTATCTTTTGCTGTCTTACCAGGAACTAACAGCTAATCACTGTTTAACAATGATTAGCACAAATTGGTGCTCAATCATCAGTGAAAGATGATCCTTTAGGAAATTTCTTGGATTCTGAAACAAGTTTGATCAACCCCAGAGCCCCTAATCTTAATCAATATACTTTACACAAATAGGCATGCATTTGAGATAGGTGCTGTAATCTATTCCTATTATGGGAATAAGGAAACTGAGGCTGATGAGTTAAGCTACCTTATCCAAAGTCACCAAGAGGGAAGCCAGAGCTTATATAAGGCAATCTGACTCCATAGTTTTGGAGGGTGGAGTGTGCAGAAAAGATGCAGAATGGCTGGAAGGAGCATAGTAACTTTTTCCATTGCATTGTTTCACTGGCAGAGTGAGCATATGTCATTTTTATATTTTTGAATTGTACTTGAAGCTATTTTCATTAAACACTTATATGTTTTCAAAAGTTGGATTGCCTATTTTAAAGACTTAGATGGACACAGAGATATAAGCTGGGTTGCATTTCTAGTTGTAGAGAACATCTAGGATGAATGCAGCCATTGTTGGTCTGTCATCTGGTGCATCATTCACCAGAGTTAAAGTGGTCGGCCTCTTATCATAGGGCCACTCCCTTCTGTTTTCACTGCTTATTATTAGGCCCGATACCCCAAGATTACAAATGGGCTTCACTATGCTAGCATTTTACTGGCCTGCATGTTAAGATTTGTATTAGACCATTCTTTATTAGAAAGAAAAAAAAAATTTTTTTAACCTTCTAGGAACACACATTTCTTTGTGTATATGAGTTCTTTAGTAGCATTTAAAAGATACCAGGTGACCTTTGGTAAGGAAAACTGTGAGATAACAAAATGTCTCAATGATAAATGTATATCAAGAGATCAAAGTTGGTCATATTTTGGTGCAGATTAATTTGTAAGGAAAGGATCATTGGCCAGTACTTTATACATAATCTGGTGCTCGTTTCACTCAATTTAAATATTCCACAGACATTAAAAAGATATTCAAGTAGTGCTTAGGCAGCACAGAATGTATGAAACTGCAGCAAATCATGATATCTATATAAACCATTATGCTATTTCTATTGCTGATGTGGCTGCCAGATGTCTCTTTTGTGAGCTGACTTTCATAGTGTTTTTCTTATCACTAGAATTATTGGAAAATGTAATTCCTGAAGGTCCAGCAACTCTGAGTGCATATGTATGTATGTGAGTGTGTGAATATGTATATCTGTGTGTGTATGTGTGGGGAGGGGGATGAAACTTAACTTTTGCAAATCTTTATTTACCTCTGTGAGAAATGATGAAACCTGACCTTGCAAATTTTTATTAGTAAATGTTCAGAAACAGATTTTTCACTGGAGTAATAGCAGATAGGGTACATTTTACAATTAGATAATTTTAATGACTACTGGACAAAATATTATTTAAAATTTGGGGTCACAGTGTTGGAATTATAAACTGAGTGTCTGGGGATGTCAAAAAGCAAATATCTAAATTAAGCCTAGTTAAATACTGCCTTTGATATATTCTCGGTTTGACTGCTCTTTGTGTTTTCCTTAAGGAGCATGCTGGGCTCACCTGTGGTGCTTAAAATACTTGCACAGGTGGTATGTGGCAGAAATGAGGAGGTTGGAATGTGGATAGTTTAAAATATGTTTGAGAAACATTGAACCATTAAAGACAAACCATCTTAAAAAAATAAAGTGACAGCAGGAAGAACTCCTAAGCTCAGAGTTTTGAAGGAATGATGCATATAAATACACCCAATTAAATCTCTGATGGGAGGAAAAATTTAGTTACTTGCTTGAGTGATCATTCAGTTGTCTCAGCTGTCACTTTCTAAAAGTGGATTTGTGGCCTCATGTTATATTCTTGTTTTCTTCTTGTTTAACAGGAGGTTATCCCCAGACCCTAGAATCTGATCATTATCACGATAAGGCTGTCAAAACACTTAACAATTTTAAATTGCTTCAGCAGAAACGTAGTATCACTTTTTCTCTAACCAAATTGTTCAGCAAATTCACCTGACCATTTTTCATGGTCAGATTACTTTCCAGAGACTCTATTTCGAGAGATCTGGCGCGAGGGCCTAGACCTATATTTTTATGTAAGCATCATAGATGTATCTGGTTCATGCCAAAGGTTTAGAAGGCTGGATAAGAACTTGAATGGTGTTTCTCACACTGATCAGAGCATCAGTCTTCTTTCAGGAAGTGTCATTTAAGCAAAATTATAAATAATTTAGTCACAAACAAGATAGAGAAAATAATATCATGAACACCCAAATATGTGTGACCCAGAAATAGTATATTACTAGTATACTAGTTGAGGTCCTGTGTACTAGGACTTCTCTCTCCGAGAGATAATCACTCCTCTGCTTTTTAAAAAAATAATAATAGTTTTATTGAGATATAATTTATATGACATACAATTGAGGTATACAATTCAATGGTATTCAGAGTTGTACAACCATCACCACAATCAATTTTAGAACATTCTCATCAACTTAAAAAGAAACCTAGTATCCATTAGCAATCACTGTGTATTTCTCCTGTCCCAACAAACTCCTAGCGCGACACCTTTCCTGAACATTTCGTATAAATGAATCATACAATACTCATTATTTTGTGACTGTCATACACAGATACCAGTCTACTTTCTATCTCTATGAATTTGTCTTGTCTGAACAGTTCATGTAAATGGAGTATACGATACACATTCTTTTGTGATATTACTTGGCATAACGTTTTCCAAGTTCATCCACGTTCTAGCATGTATCAGTATTTTATTCCTTTTTGTGGCTGATTAATTTTCCACTGAATGGATATACCACATTTTGTTTTGCCATTCATCAGTTGACAGATATTTGAATTGCTTCCACTTTTTGACTGTTATGAGTAGTGATTCTTTTATGAATAGTTCTAAACAAGTGTATGTGTGAGAACATATATTTTCAATTCTCTTGATTATATACCTTGAAGTGAAATTCCTGAAAGTGAAATTACTGGATCATATGGTTTACATTTAACTTTTTTGAAGCCCTGCTTAGCTTGTTTTCAAAGCAACTACTCCCTGGATTTGGATGCTTATTATTTTCAGACGTTTCTTTGTCTTTCTCTATGAGTTGATATTTTGAACAGTATGTAGACATGTTATGTGTGCTTTTAAAATTAAAGTAAGGAATCTCATTTTATATTATACAAGTCCGACAAATTCTGCAACTTATTTTGTTCATCATAAAATTGTAAGATTCATTCATAAGGACACATAAAGCACTAATTCATTACTTTCACTGCTGTTTAGTACTCAGTTGTATGAGTACACCCACCTTCACTTGACTGTTTTCTGTCTATTGTCTATTTGTTCATTTTCCAGTCAGAGTAAATAACACTACATGTTGTGAATACAAATTCCCAAAACCCACAATAAAATTTTACTGATGGTTCATTTAAAGTTCAAAGTTGATGCTTCTAGTGAGGCACTCTTCTTCAAGTGCTAACTCAAAATCTCAGATTCCTCCATCTTACTTCATTGACATTTTCTAGGTCTTCCTCTGAGTTTTCTGCTTGTTGTCTCTCCCTTGTTGTCTGCTGAGCTGGAAAGCAGGATTGCATGGGACTGACTTTATTTATTTATTTATTTATTTTTACCAGAAGGGGAATCATCATTTTTGACCACTTTGCATTGACCAAAATCTAGCCATATGGCCTCAAACTAACTGCAAGGGAAACTGGAGAACATAGTCTCACTCTGTATTCAGGAAGGGACTAGGGAATGGTTGGTATCTAGCCAGTCGCTGCCACTTCAACGTAAGTACGTATTCATAGCAGCATCATTTACATTAGACACAAATTAGAATAAACTCAGTGTCCATCAACAGATGAATGGATAAACAAATTGTCATATATGCCCATACAGTGGAGCACTACTCATCAATACAAACAAAAACCAAACCACACACACACACACACACACACACACACACACACACACACACTATTACACAAGCAAAAACATGAGTGAATCTCAAAATAACTATGCTGAGTGAAAGAAAAAGGAGTACATTATGTATAATTCCATTTATATACATTTTTGGAAAATGCAAACTAATGAGCAGTCACAGAAAGCAGATCAGGAGTAAGGCAGGAGATGCAGGGAGATGCAGGGAGACAGGGAGGGAAAGATTATGAAGGAACAAGAATGAATTTTGGAAGGATAACAGATATGTTCATTTTCTTGATTGGGGTAACAATTTCATAGGTGTATACATATAAAAACTAAACAAATTGTATGATTTAAATATGTATAGTTTATACTTGTATGACAACTAACAAAAACCAAGACAAGGTCTTTAGCTTCATAGTAGTTTGAAAGCACATTTTTTGGGGGGATAAAGCAAGACAGAAAAAGTTAAATAATTAAGTACACATGCCACATAGCTTTAAGTAATAAAATTAAAATCAATTCACATGATATTCAACCCCTCCCCGCCAAAAAAAGTATTCAGGAATGTTCTTAGCAATACTGTTTGTAATGATCCCAACCAAAAACCAGTTAATGACCATCAAAAGGAAAATAAATTAATAAATCATGGTATATACACACAAATGAATGCTATATAGCAATGAAAATAAGTAAACTACAACTAAATAAAGCAACATGGAAGAATCTTACAAATAAAATATTGAATGGAAGAAGCCAGGAACAATTTTAGACAATGCTGATAGAGGTCAAGATGGCAGTTACCCTTGGAGTGTGGTGAAGAGAAGTGACTATAAGGAGGGCTTCTGGGTGCTGGCACACAGGTGTGCTCAGTTTCTGAAAATTTATAAACTTATATTTTTAGATGTGAGTCCTTTTTTGTATACATGTTATACTTCAATAAAAATGCTTTAAACAAAATAAAAATGAAGCCATATAGTGTGATATGGACGGACTGGCTATTTTAGGTCAGATGTCAAAAACACCTCTCCGAGTAAAAAGCATTTAAGCTGAGATATAAATAACAAGAATGAGCCAGGTTCTTGGGCAAGAACATTCTAGTTAGAGCAAGGGTAATCACAATAGGCATAAACAGAGGGCCAGGCAGAAAATGGTATGAAAAATAAGTAGGGTCATGTCAGAAAAGGCACTATAGGATAAGAAATTTAGATATCATTCAGAACCAACATGAGGCCACTGAAAGATTCTACATAAGGAAATGTTAATAAATTATTTGTATTTTTTGTGAATTTTCTTATTTTTAAGCCCCAGTTTTATCATTAGTGAAATGAGAATAATAAATCATATAATGCACATAAAGTGTTTAAAACAAAATCTAGCATGCCCTGAAAAATGCTTGTGATTAAGAGTATCATATTTTATTGAATTTAAGACACCAGGAATTACTAGAAGCACCATTATTTTATGAATCAATGAGAAAGGAAAAAAAATGCTGCCAATCAAAATATCATAACAGTCATCATTTAGAATTTTTAGATTACCTTGTAAAAGGGTTATTTTGGACTTAATGAGTAGTCATAACTTTTCATCGTGTCACTTTTTAGGTGCACACAAAAATAAATATATAAGCAAAACAAATCAGTTAAGTTCTTAGTAAAATATCTGCCCGCTCGTAGTCTGATAGTTCTGAATCACTTTTGCAATTAGAATCTTCAAATCTCATGTTTTGAGCACTTGGGCAGGTAAAGCAATGACATGAGGGTGGCCACCTGGAAGTCTCATGATACTTTTGCTATCTATACTGTTGGCCATTTGTTTCAGTCTACTTGAGTTGCTACAAAGGAAGACCTGAGGCTGGACGATTTATAAAGAAAAGAGGTTTATCTGACTCATAGTCCTGCAGGCTACAAAAAAAAAAAAAAAAGCATGGCACCAGTATCTGCTTTTGGTGGGGACTTCAGGCTGCTACCACTTATGGCAGAAGGTAAAAGGGAGCCAGCATGTGCAAGAGAGGAAGCAAGCAAAGAGGAGGAGGCTTCAGGCTCTTTTTTGATCCATTTTGGTTCCCAGTTCTTGTGGAAACTAAGAGTGAGAACTCAGACTCAGAGGGAGGAGGCAAGATGGTGACAGAACAGGTCCAAGTGTGAGAGTCTTCACAAAAGCAAGTGTCCATAAAGACTCTCTGTGTGCGTGTGTACCAGTGGATGAGCAAAGTCCATCTGAGGGGAGTAAAGGGTTCATGCACCGAGGGCTCTCCTCCAGAGGTTACTGCAATCCACTATCACCCTGAGATTGGGGACCCAAGGGTGTTTCTTGTTTTAGATTTTCTGTTTGTGTATGGGTATTATTGAGGGAAGTAGATCAACAGGGATTTTTTTGTTTGTTTGTAAGATTGTCTTTATGTATTTGTTTTTTCTGTCTTTGTTTGATTCTCTGTTTATTTGTTAGTTGGTATGCCTGTCTGTTTTCCCTCTTCTTCTTCTCTCTCTCTCTTTCTTCCTTATATCTACCTCCTTCCTTTTTTCATTTTTTTCCTTATTCTTATCTCCTTTTGCTTTGGGGCAAACATACACCCCCACTGTATGGACAGATTGAAAGGTGGTGGGAAGTGGGTTTTGGGGGACACACAAACTTTTCAGTGGATACTGGAATCTGCAGATAGCATCTGAATCACAGCTCCCTCCTCAATTAAATCTCAAAACTGCAAAAAGCACAGCCCCCCACCCCTAGTCCAGCTTCAAAATTGAACAAAGTCAGAGGAAGTATATAAGGAAGAATAGGAGACTGAGAAAACATAAGTAAAAGCAATCCCCACATCATTGAACAACAGAATTAAAGAAGAGGTAATAAAAGGGAGAGGAAAACCTACACAAATGAAGAAAAACCAAAGGAAGAATATGGGTCCCATACAGACCCCTGACAGGACAACTGAGAATACAAACTTTGGAATTCAAACAATGAAGAGCCCCCAGAATGACTGGTCTCAAACTACAAACCCAAATATTAAGAAATTAATAGACAGAATAAATAGAAACGAGGAGAGACAAGAGGAAAAAATGAAGGAGTTGATAACTGAGGTAACAGCAAAAAATAAAGAATATAGTGAATAAAATAAATAACAAACTGATAAGCATGGAAAGCAGAATTAACCAAGCAGAAGAAATAATCTCAGAGTTTGAGGACTAAAATATGGAACAAACCTAAACTGTCAAAAACATAGAAAAGCAGCTTAAAAAGACAGAACAGAACCTCCAAGAGATGAGTGATTATTTCAAGAGACAGAGTCCACCGTGGCTCAAACATTCCATGAAATTATCCAAGAAAACTTCCCTCATCTCATCAGAGACATAACCATTCAAACACAAGTGATTTGGAGAACCCCTAAAAGATAACAAAGGAGAAGACCAACTATTCGACACATAGTAATTCACTTACACAAAGTAGATATGAAAGAAAAATCCTAAAGGCAGCAAGAGAGAAAGGTAAGACTACCTACCAGGGAAGATCAATTGGAATAGCAGCAGACTTATCTACAAACACACTTCAGGCTAGGAGAGATTGGAATCCAATCTTTTTTTTAAATTGGAATCTCACTCTGTCACCCAGACTGGAATGCAGTGGCCGCTCCCAGCACCGCAGCCTCGCCTGCTAGGCTCCGGCGATCCTTCCCCCTCAGTCTTCCAAGTAGCTGGAACTATAGGCATGTGCTGCCCGGCTAATTTTTTTTTTTTTAATTGTGGAGATGAGGTCTCGCCAAGTTGCCCAGGTGGGTCTCGAACCTGCAGGCTCAAGCAATCCACTCACCTCAGCCTCCCAAAGTGTAGTATTAAAGGCTGAGCCACCAAGCCCGGCCTGGAATCCAATCTTTAAAGTTCTCAGAGATAAACAATTTCAACCAAGAATTACCTACCCAGCTAAGCTAAGTTTCATCAGCAATGGAGAATTAAAATCATTCCCAGACATTCAATCCCTAAGAGTTTATTCCATCTCCAGACCAGCTCTACAAGAAACACTTAAGAAAGTGTTAAAAACAGAAGAAGAAGAAGAAGAAGAAGAAGAAGAAAAAAAAAGAATGAAAATGCCCTTCATAAGAATTCAGGAAAAAGATGGAAGACACACATAAATCAACTCAAAAATCAAAAGAAAGACAACAAACAAATAAACAAACATCAGCAGCAACAACAAACTCTATAAGGACCTCATGACAGGGATAAACTCTCACATCTCAATAATTAGCTTGAATGTGAATGTACTAAATGCACCACTGAAAAGGCATAGAATGGCAATTGAATAAAATATGATGCAACAATATGTTGTCTCCAAGAGAGTCATCTCACCAGAAAGGACACTCACAGATTCCAAGTAAGAGGGTGGAAAACAAATTTTCAGGTGAAAGGAACCCAAAAGAAAGCAGAAGTCATGATCTTAATATCAGACAAAATATCCTTTAAGCTATCAAAAATTGTAAAAGATATGGAAGGCCACTACATAATGATAAAAAATTCAATCCATCCTAAACATATATGCACTCAACATAGGAGAACCAACTTTCATAAAGCAGCTTCTAGGTAAACTAAAAAAGATATTGACTCTAACACTATCATAGCTGGGAACTTAAATATCCAACTAACAACCCTAGACAGAGCATCAAGACATAAAATCAACAAGGAGATCTGGAGGCTCAATGCAATGTTAGACCAAATGGACTTAATTGATACCCACAGAACACTCCACCCAACAACCATGGAATATACATTCTACTCGTCACCACATGAAACGTACTCTAAGATCAACTACATTCTTGACCATAAATCAAGCATAAGCGAATTTCATAAGATTGAAATACTGCCATGCACCTTCTTAGACCACAGCGGAATAAAAATAAAAATCAACACTAACAAACTTTCCCCAAACCCACAAAGACATAAACACTAAACAACATGATGCTGAACAACTACTGGGTCAACATGGAAATCAAAACATAAATTAAAAGATTCCTGGAAAAAGTGAAAACAAGGAGACATCTTATCAAAATCTCTGGGATGCCATGAAGACAGTACTATGGGGGAAATTCATTTCTCTAAGAACACACATGAAGAAAATGGAAAAAGATCACAAGTTAACAGCCTAAAAAATCACCTAAGGAAGCTGGAAAAGCAAGACCACCAAAACTCTAACTTCAGCAGAAGAATCCAGGTCACCAAAATAAAAGCCCAAATATGAGACATAGAAGACAAAAATATAATACAAAAAATCAACAACACAAAAAGCTGGTTCTTTGAAAGGATAAACAAGATTGATGGACTCCTAGCTATACTGACAAAGAAAAAGCCCAATAAGTACAATCAGAAATGCAAAAGACCAAGTCACAACAGACACTGATGAAATACAAAAGATTATCAGTGATTACTATGTACACTTTTATGGAAACAAACTTGAAAACCTAAAAGAAATGGAGGACTTTCTGACATCACACAACCTCCACAGGCTGAAATAAGAAGAAATCGAGACCCTAAATAGACCAATAACAACCCAGGAAATTGACTATGTCATAAGAAAACTACTTACAAAAAAAACAAAAACAAAAAAAGTCCTGGACCAGATGGCTTTCTAGCAGAATTCTACAAACATACTGGAGTTGATATTGATCCTATTGAAAGTATTCCAGACAATTGAAAATGATGGTATTCTCCCCAAATCATTTTATGAAGCTAATATCACATTGATACCCAAACCTGGCAATGATCCAACAAAGAAAGAGAACTACAAGCCAATATGAACATATATGCTAAAATTCTAAACAAGATTCTAGTAATTCAGATTCAATAACACATCTCAGAAATCATCCACCATGACCAAGTAGACTTCATCCCCAGAATGCAAGACTCATTCAACATCCGCAAGACCATAAAAGCAATTAAATATATCAACAGATGTAAAAACAAAAGCCACATGATTATATCATTAGACACAGAAAAAGTTTTTTATATAAATACAGCACCACTTTTTGATAAAAGCTCTCAAACATCTAGGCGTAGATGGAACATACCTCAATATAATAATAGCCATTTCCGGAAAATCATCAGCCAACATACTGTTAAATAGACAGAAATTGGAAACATTTCCCCTGAAAACCAGAACAAGATAAGAATGCCCACTCTCAACCTACTTGTTCAACATAATATTAGAAGTCCTACTTAGAGCAAACAGACAAGAGAAGGAAATCAGGGATATCCAAATAGGAAAATAGGAAGTTAACTTATCCCACTTTGCCGATGACAAGATTCTATAACTTGAAAACCCGAGAGAATCTGTCAAAAACTTCCTTGCATGGATAAAGATGTTTGGCAAAATCTCAGGGTACAAAATTAGCATGCAAAAGACAGTTGCATTCCTATACACCAATAATTAACAAACAGAAACACAAATAAAAAGCACAATCTCATTCGTAATAGCTACAAAAAAAAAAAAAATTGAAATACCTTGGCATCTTCCTAACCAGAGAAGTGAAAGACCTTTACAACGAAAACTACAAAACACTGCTCAAAGAAATCAAAGATGACACAAACAAATGGAAAAATATTCCATGCTCATGGACTGGAAGAATCAACATTGTTAAGATGTCCATCCTATCCAAGGTAATGTAAAGATTTAACACAATATTCATTAAATTACGGCAGCCTTCTTCTCAGACCTGGAAATGACAATACAGGAATTCATAGGAAAACATAAACGACCACAAAACAATCTTCAGAAAAAAGAAAAAAAAAAAAGCAGGAGGTATCATACTCCCAGACTCTAAACTTTATTATAAAGCTACAATAATCACAACAGTCTAGTACTGGTACAAATACAGGCATATAGACCAATGGAACAGGATAGAGATTCTGGAAGCAAAACCTCAATTTCTCAACCAAATCATCTTCAACAAAGCCTCCACCATCAACCACTGAGGAGAGCAGAACCTATTCAGTAAATGGTGCAGGGAAAACTGGCTGACCACATGAGGAAGATTAAAACAAGACCCCTACCTATCACCATACACAAAAATTAACTCTAAATGAATCAAAGACCTAAATGTAAAACCTCAAACTGTAAGAACCTTAGAAATTGCAGGAGACACCCTTACGGAAACTGGAACTGGCAACCAATTTCTGAACAAAACCCCAAGTGCCCATGCCATAAGAGACACGATAGACAAGTGGTACCTCATCAAACTGACAACCTTCTGCAAAGCAAAAGAAACCATCAAGAGAGCAGGTAGACAGCTCACAGACTGGGAAAAAATATTTGCCAACTATATATCTGACAAAGGCCTAACATGTAGGAACTATAAGGAACTCAGACGTGCCGAAAAGAAAAAACCAAACAGCCTCATTACAAAGTGGGCAAAAGTTACAAATAGACACTTCTCAAAAGAAGGCACACTAGCAGCCAACAGATACATGAAAAAGTGCTCAGCCTCACTAGTCATCAAAGAAATGCAAATTAAAACCACACTGAGATACCGCCTAACTCCAGTCAGGCTGGTCATAATCAATAACAAAAAACAATAGGTACTGGAAAGGATGCAGGGAAAAGGAAACACTTCCACACTGTTGGTGGGAGTGTAAACTAGTATGGCCTTTGTGGAAAACAGTGTGGCGATTCCTAAAAGATCTAAAGATCAACCTTCCATATGACCTAGCAATCTCCCTACTGGGAATATACCTGGAGGAAGTCAAATCACGCTATGAAAAAAGATACCTGCACACACATGCTTATTGCAACATTATTCACAATTGCAAAAACATGGAACCAACTGTGTTGCCCATCGAAAGAGGACTGGCTAAAAAAAATATGGTACATATACACAATGGAATATTATGCAGCTATAAAGAAGGACAAAATTATGAACTTTGCAGCAACTTGGATGGTCTTAAGAGTCTATAATACTGAATGATCTATCACAGAAATAAAGAACTGAGTACCACATGCTCTCACTCATAAGCAGAACTTGAACAAATATCCTAATACTATACAAAAGGGATTGGCAGTAGTGAGAAACTGCCAGGGAAGGTCAGGGTGAGATTGGTAGTAGTGGAAAACTGAAGGGGAGGGGAGGTACACCTCTTTAACAAGGGTATCTGCAAAATGAACATTTGTATACCTAACTCTGAATTGTACTGCATATCTTTAAAATAAATATTTAAAAAACCAAAAGAGTGAGAACTCACTCATGCCCGCGAGAATGGCACCAAGTCATTCAAGAAGGATCTACACCCACAGTCCAAACACCCCCTACCAGGACCAACACTGGGGATCAAACTTCAATATGAGATTTGGCTGGGCAAAGGAAATCATATTCAAACCGTAGCACCATATAAATCTGGTTTAATATCTGCACTGAAAATATGAATATGAATGTCTGCCACCATTCCTCAGGAACACAGAATAAAAACAGAAGTGTATTTGTAGGGCACTTGGAATTTCTTAGTAAGAAAGGCATGATTAGGGTTCAACTGGTATTACTGGGCCATTCCTCTCTTTTGAAGCAGCTCTCCAAATGCATGCACTCAAGTTTAGACCATACTCATAGCTTCATCCCCTAAGGCAGACACTTCAGAGTTCTGACATAGAACAGTAAGTACGTTCGCATGTCAAATCATTGTTCAGGTATAATTTTGTAATGGTCCTGTCTGTTGTAATTCTTTGTGATCTGAATTTTCTGTTCTCACTGTGGCCCCTAGTGATTCAAAAATAAGTCTTTCTAGTGATTAAGGATCTACTTTAGCAATTATTTTTGTTCCTACTATTTGAAACTTTTTCTTTCTTCTGCTTTAAAATGGTAATTATATTTAATCCCACCAAGCTACTCAGGGGAAAATAAAATCCAATATGCTTCTATTTAACATGCCAAATGAAAGTTCCTGCCAGATTCTCAAACAACTCAAACCAACCAGACATTTCTCTAGTGTTCTTTTCCTTGAGACCAGACACACAGCTTCTCATACTAGACTGTGAGGATTGCTCTTAAAAGCAGAAAGTACATGCACCTTCAGAGAGCCCCAAAGTCACACAATAATATAACTCCTCAGTTCTAAGTAATTGGTGTCTAAAGGTCCATCTGATTTAATGCAAGCTCTGAATTATAAGAGGTTGGAATTCTGGGGTCAGTGCAGCTTAGGGGTTATGAGGGCAGGCTCTGGAGAGAGACTTGACTAGGTCCAGAAAGTGGCATTGTGGCATTGAGCAAGCTGCCAAACTTCCCTAAAGTCTCAGTTTTATCATCTGAAATATGGGACTATAATAGTACTAGCCTCATGGGGGATTTTTATGAACATAATATCTGTTACATGAAAAGTGAAACAAAGGTTAACTGCTGGGATACTTAATTCCATGTGTCAACTTGACTAGATCAGAAGACACTCATAAATCTGATCATACATTGTTTCTGGCTGTCCAGGAGAGTATATCCAGAAGAGATTAGCATTTGGAACAGGAGACTGAGTAAAGCAGATTGCCCTCCCCAATGTGGGTGGGCATCATCCAATTCACTGAGGGTCTGAATGGAACAAAAAAACAGAGGAAGGTTGAATTTGCTCTCTGCTTGACTGCTTGAGCTTGAACATCTGTATTCTCCTGCCCTCTGTGCTCCTGATTCTCAAGTATTCGGACTTGGATGGGAATTCGTACCTTCTGCTTTCTGGCTCTCTGATGTTTGGACTTCAAAATCAGCTTGACTGGGTCTCCAGCCTGCAGACAGCAGATCATGGGACTTCTTAGCCTCCATCATCACAAGAGCCAAAACCTTATAATAATTATCTTTTTTTCTAGAGAACCCTGGCAGTACAGCTACCATTACTATTACTATTGTTATTAGTTCTATTATTCTACTCTAACTACCACTATAGTAGAAGATATGACACTTGAACTCTCATCTTGTATCTGCTACTACCTGCTGATGACTGAACAAATCTCTTGATTTCTCTGGTATTTCTTGTACAGGAGCACAATCATTGTATGTAAGTTTATGAATTATACAAGTCAGGCATGGTGGTCACACCTATAGTCCCAGCTACTGAGCAGGCTGACGTAAGAGGATCGCTTGAGCTTAAGCATTTGAGTTTAAGCTGGGCAACACAATGAGATCCTCATACCTAAAAAATTAATTAATTTTTAAAAATTAACAAATAATTACACAAATAAGAGTACTCAACATAATAACGGTTTGTGGTTGAAATGGAATCTCAAAATCACTCCAACTTCAAGCTCTAAGTTTCCATTATTTTAAATCTGCACAATAAAAAAAATTATACAAATAAAATACTTTCAAGTCTACACATAGAAGAGCTTCTGGTATCATCAAATGTCATAATGTACATTTACTGAGTGCCAAGTGACTACTTCTATGCTAAGCATGATTTATTCATTCATTTCTTCATTTCATACATATTTATTGATCCTGTAATACATGCCAGACCCTGGAGATAGAGAGCCCAACAAAACAAACAAGGCCCTTGACTTGGGGAAAAACATTTTAATGGTGAAAGAGAAAATAATAAAAAGTAAACAGATAAATGAACAAAATAATATCAGATGGTGAAAAAAAAAATTCTGTAGAAAGTAAGCCAGAGTCAAATCTTGGATCAGGATGATGGCAAGCCCACAGCAATCCTAATGAGATACATAAAAATATTATTATTTTTTAATAGCATAGGAAATCAGTGCTCAGAGAAACTAATATATCTGATCAATTTCCTCAGCTAGTGAGAGTCCAGACAGGGGCTGCAACCTACACTTGCCAAGTTCAGAATTCAATTTCTCGTCCATTATGCAAATGGCCTTTATACACAGTTATACACCAGATTGGCCCCTATGGTTTTTATCAACCTCTAAGGCTGACAATTCTGAATTAATGAGGTCACACCTGCTGAGGGCCAGTCTTTGGCAGTGGAACCTTTCTGACAGGGACACAAAGTGGTTAGGGGTCACCAGCTATTTTTGTCACATAAAATTCAGCTGCCATTTCCAAAACAAATATTCAATTGTGTCTGTTGTAAAAATCAAAGAAAGCTGTTTCTTTTGAATAGAAACACAAAAGAAAATATGCAAATTCAGAATAAACACTCCCCTCAAATACATTTCTATTCACTGTTCCTTAGGCTTCTTGGTCTGAAAGAAAATTGCTCCAGGAATATATATATATATTTCTGTATACACGTTTTAAGAAAGGAAAACTTACATTTTTTTTAAAAAAAAGATGAATACAAGTCACATTTGACTTCTGCAGTTACAAGAGGTGCTCAAAATGGTGACCATCAGCTTCCAGACACCTCTGATTATGGCAAACTAAAAAGCATACATAGATAACATTGCTTAAAATGTGTATACATTTTTTGGCACCCCTGGCATATATATATATATATATATACACATACACACACACACACACACACACACACACACACACACACACACACACACACACTTTAGGAAGGAAAGAAGGAATTAAATCTTCTTTTTTTTTTCTTTCTTTCTTTTTTGAGTCAGAGTCTTACTCTGTCACCCAGGCTGGAGTACAGTGGCACACTCACAGCCACCTCAGCATCGACCTGATGGGCTCCCACAAGCCTTCTGCCTCAGCCTTCCAAGTAGATAGAACTACAGGAGTGCGACCACGCCTGGCTAAGTTTTTGATATATTGTAGAGATGAGGTCTCCCCAAGTTGCTCAGGCTGGTCTCGAATCCCTGGACTCAGGCAATCCTCTTGCCTCGGCCTCCCAAAGTGCTGGGATTACAGGCTTGAGTCACCAAGCCCAGCCTCTTCTCTTTTCTTGATGAGAAAGTAGAAGTATAGATTCTTCATGAAGGCAACTCAGGAATGCCAAAAAGAAATTGAAAGAAGGAAAAGACAGGTATCTAAGACTGACAAAGATTATTTGCTTGGCCAAACTTCAGTTAGGCTCCTGAACCTTTTCCATCTGTGCACTTCCTTGTCATATCCATTTCTAGCAAAATACTCTGCTAAGTCAGTTTACCAAACACCCACCACTCTTGATATCTGATCAGTCTCTATATCTGATTAGGTTCCCCATAGTCCACCATCCCCCAGAAATAATGATCACCCTGGCCTATCTTCCACAAGAATTCTGTTAGGTTGGTTCAGCCAGCATCCTGCTTACTTCTGATGTTTCATCTTGTTAATTTTTCATCCACTGACTCCCACTCTGCTCTTTGGTTATAAATTCTCACTTGCTCATGCTGTATTCAGATTTGAGCCCAGTCTCTATCTCTCACTGAAAAATACCATTTCGTGGTCCCAATATCTATCACAACGTCCTAAGTAAAGTTTTCCTTATTATGCTTTAACAAGTGCCACTGAATATTTTTTTCTTCTTTAACACAATCCATCAACATAAGAACAGTATCTACAAGACTGAGTATCTTGGAGCAGGCTGAGTACCTGCAAGAACCAAGAACCCAAACCATTTTTGGTAGAACAAATAAATCTCAGCAGATGCACATCGACCCTCAAATTTCCAAAGCCACTTAATATTTAATCTGTGAATGAATGAAATTATCATTAAGCATATATCTGATAATATTCCACAGAAAAGACTGGAAACATGTTCTCAAAAGGTCTGAAGGCAATCTTAGTTAGGATTCTAAGTTTTCCACTTTCTCAAGAATGCATGAACTTCCCAAACCATACAAGATGATAGCTATATCACTGTTAAAATAGAACACAGCCTAGCAGATAGGATTGCAGGCATAATACAAACAAGGATACTGGACATCTTTGCAACTGCATCATAACAGCCAAATAACACATGGTAGCTATCAAAGTTACTTTTCAATTTATCTTGTCCAAAAGTTGAACTGATCTAACAAAACATGAAGCTATATTGAAAAACACAATACCAAATCAACTTAAATCACTGAGAGAGAATCTATTCTGCATGTGAAGACGAAAGAAAGAAAAATATCAAGATAAGTTGAGGGCTTGGGTGCAAAATTTTCAAGTTAGTTTGAAATGAAAATATATCCTCACTAACTCACTATAAGTTCATTTCCCTGAGAAACGTTTAGGATGCAATTTTATCACTGATTTTCCTCCCATACGTTGGGTTCTGAATATGCAAATGATTTTTTCATTTTAATTCCAGACTAAATTGGTATATCAACACAAATCTATTTCTTACCAAGGATCCAAAATAGAAGCAGCAGTACAATGGCAAAATAGGACACAAAGATGAGGAGCCAAGATCAGAAGAGAATAGGGCAAAATAATCTCTGTATAATGTCTTTGGGAACTTATAATTCATTTCCAGGAAAGATATATGTTTTCAAATGCAATCAGTCCTGTAAATTAGGGCTGTCAAAACCATGTGACCAGAGAAAATTCACTGGGTCAGAAACCTTTGTGGAGACTGTAATTAAAGTGGTCCACTTCCCCTGAACATTCACCATAATACAATAAGAAAGGGATTGGCAGTAGCTGGAAACTGCCAGGTGTGGAAGGGGAAGCATATAACACTAATAAGGGTATTTGATCTCAAACCAGGTGAAACGGGGACCAAAGGAAGACCGACATTTACCTGTATGATGACCACTTGTATACCTAATTCTGAATTGTATCCCATATCTTTAAAATTTTTTAAAGAGGCCAATTTTTTTATCCACTCTGATAAACTTTTGAAAATTATTTTGCCTGACCACATTCATTATCATGCTTTTGATAATGACATCCTGATAATTTTCTTCTAGATCCTAACCTCACCCTCTGTGTCAAGGTGATTTGGGAGGAATTAACTCCACTCTGACTTCTGACTCTAGTGGTATATTTGGAACCAGGTAGGGTAAAAAAAAGCAACATATTTCCCAGGCTACAATAATTATATTGGGAATAGGCACTGGCACATGATCTACAAAAGTTATATTGGAACCAATTAAATTCAACCCTGAGACCTCTGTTGGAACTATCAGGCTAGAGAGCATTATCAGTAGGATCTAAATCAAGAACTGTGGGAGGTGGGGCAGAGATATAGAAGAGCTTGCCTGAAAATTTAGCCTATATAGAAACATGTAGAGTTGAAACATGGGTAATAAATAGCACCATAATAATGTCTGTGAGTTCCTGACCCAACTGTATTTTTGGACTTTTCAGTTATACAGGACTATATATTCCCAGTTTTCTTGATCCACTTTGAGGTGGGTTTCTGTCCCTTTCAAGCAAATGTATCAAGCAAGAGGAGACAGACATTACTCTATTTCTCATTGCATCTGACTGCAAATACAACTTTAATCTGCAGGGAATACATTCAGTATGCCCTCCTCATAATACTAACTTTCATGAAGATGAATCAAGAGGTAGAAATGTGGAAAAGGAAGACATGTTTCATAAAATTCAAATTTCCCCTATATGCAGAAGGCTTCTCCTACTTTATGTTAGATTCTAATTAAATTGGGCCACAATCTGTTGTTCTAATAGATACAAAGAAAATGTACACTTAGCGTTTTAATTTGCAGCCATGGTTTCCTTAACACAAACTGACAGAAGTACATGAAAATGTCAGGGTACTCATAAGTAGACCTTGAGCAACTATCGTAATACTATTAAAAAAGGATTGACCATAGTGGGAAACAGCGGGGGTGTGAGGGGGTGGGGTGGTGGGATTGGCAGTAGTGGGAAACTTCTTCGGGAAGACGGAGCACACTTCATCAACAAGGGTACCTGCACAATGAATATTTGTATACCTAACCCTGAATTGTACCCCACATTTTAAAATAAAAAAAAAGTCAGGGTCTCAGATTGACTCAGTCTCTGAATTTCTGCAAAGACTATTTCACACCTTCTCTACTCTCCTCAAATCTCTGCATTCGACATTGCTGTGACAAGCACAACCTTCCTCCTCAAATTCAGTAAATGACTTTGACTCCTTCTTCAAAGATAAAAAGACAAGAATTTCAACTTTCCACCACCAAACTTCCCTGAATCTATTCCATCCTCTCTTTTCCTTCTGTTCCAGTAGAACAGTTCTCCTGTCTAGGGCCACTCTTTCCATGTGTCCCCTGGATTCTTCTCTCTGCACCTTCTCAACAATACCAATGACCAGTTCCTTCAGTCACACCTTTTTCTCCTCTTCCCAACTGAATCCCATCAACTTTTAAATAAGCTTAAATCCCTCATATGTAAATGTAAATGTAAATTTCTCCCCCCTCAACTCCACATCCTAGTCTAGCTACATGTCATATTCTCAACTCTCTGCAGTTCTTAACATCAAAGTGTTTGAAAGTATTGTTGTCAATCACTGCTTCCATTCATTCACTCATCTTCTGCTCCTCATGTCCTCCAAGGAGAAATAAAGGCAATATGTACCCCCACTGGACTGCTGTTTGAATTAAGGGAGATAAGCAGGTGCAAAGTTAAGTCACAGAATTTTTATTTATTCATTTATTTAGTAAAGTTTATTGAGCAATTCTATGTGGAGGGTAGTATGTGAGATACTTTCTCTAAAATACATAAAATTGTAATCTGGGTGGGTATGGTGGCTCTCACCTGTAATCCCAGCACTTTGGGAGGCAGAGGTGAAAGGAATGCCTGAGCCCAGGGATTTGAGACCAGCTTGGGCAACTTGGTGAGATCTCATCTCTACAACAAATCAAAAAATTAACCAGTAGTGGTGGTGCATGCTGTTAGGCCCAGCTACTTGGGAGGCTGAGGCGGAAGGATCACCTGAGCCCAGCAGGTCGAGGTTGAGGTATCTGTGGTTGTGCCACCACACTCTAGCCTGGGAGATGGAGTGAGACTCTGATTCAAAAATAAACAAATAAATAAAATAAACAAATAAATAAAAATGTAATCTCTTTCCTCAAATCTCTTACAGTCCAGTGGGAAGGAGAGTAAGGAGAACAGAAAGCATACATAATTAGAAGGCAAAGTGACCTGTGTGGACCAAAGCAAGACAATATATGTGAAATCACTGAAGAAAGCCATTGTGAACTACACTGCTCCAAGAGGTGACATTCACAAGGAACGAAGTGACATTCACAAGGATTGAAGTGAAGGTTGCCCTCTAAAGTTGTGCAGTGTGAAGGTCTTAAATATGAAGGAACTGAATGGTGATCCCTGAGGTTATTACTAGGGAAGGGCAGAAGCATCAAACTCAGGTTCAGCATAGAGCAACCCAAAATGGTAAAGAAAGACCCACTGTTGGTGATATAAAGCCATTAAGTATCATTCTTCCTCTGATCCTAAAAGTGCTCCCAAAACTTTAATCCCTTTATTTCTTTAGGAACACCAGGAATTATGAAAGAACTCTGTATTTATCTGCCATTCCAGGTGGGAAACTCTAGCATCCAAGGTGCCCTCTGGTGTGAAAATCTTTACAGGTCTCCTGTCCATACCAATTATGATGATCTTCTTAAAACTCGCCCATATCTCAAACTCAAGACTAACAGCTATTATTTTAACAGCACAATAATTTGGAGCCTATTAAACATGAATATCCTACTGGCTATCACTGATAAGACTTCAGCTTTGGACTCCTTCTTTCTATACAATTTTTGGAGACAGATAACCAATTTAAAACACTTCCCTTACTATCCTAAACCCTACAACTGATATATTCTTATGAAGGAAACAATCTGGGATATTTTTGAACTCTCACTCCAGGCTGCTAACAGCCTAAAACCCATTCTTCACTTTTTTCCTGATCAAATGAATTTCAACACCCAGTTAACATTCACTGACATTCATTGTTTATCCAAATCTACAGAGAACTAACACTTGCCTTTCTGCATTCAGCATAGTTGTTACATTCCCTTCTTTCTCCATGCAAAATTATTTTTAGTTTGGGATTTCTAGCAAGACCTACACTCAAAATCATTTTTTAATTCATGTCAAGAGATTTAACTTTCATTGTATATTGTCCAACATTCCCTACTTTCATGGTGACTGTTCCTAAAAATGATCATGGAGACATAGAGTTCCACTAAAGCCTTGGAGGCGACAACTTACCAACTGGTTCACCAGTGTCTACAAGAATGCAATTGCATTACATGGGTAAATGATTTACTCTTGGGAATATTTTATCATTCTGTTTCATCACAAGGTCAGTTGTAGCCTTACTTCTGTTCCATTTTTCAACATTAGAAACACTTAACTGCTTGCATGCTTAATTACCTATGACTGCAATTCAGCACCTATGGTTATATTGTCTTGTTCATTTGGAAATGGTTTTGAGGACAGTTTAACACTCTAGCTCAATGCTCTTTCACCCACCGTATTTTTATTTATACTAGATGGCCCAATCGATACACTTACAGTTGAATAGCAAAAGATAAATTTATTTAGGGGGTTTTATACAATAACTTATGAAGGATCTCTGGAGTTTTATAGGCATGTGATAAGGGGAAAAACAAGTGTAATTGTAGCGAGCCCTGGTAGTAACCACCCACATGCCTAATGACTCCCAATAGCCACTATCTGTGTTTCTGAGCACCTTTCCAAATTATGGAAGAAGTACAGAGAAATTAACATTCCCTGGGAAGTGATTAGGCCATGAGGTCTCCACTGTCATGGATGGGATTAGTGCCCTTCTAAAAGGACTTGAGACAACAAGCTCATCCCTTTTTCACCATTCCAGTTTTCTGTCATGTGAGGACACAGCATTTGGCTCTCCTCCTCTGGAGAGTGCAGCAAAAAGTGTCATCCTGAAGCACAGAACAAGCCCTTGCCAGACACCGAATCAATCTATGTCTTGATCTTAGACTTCACAGCCCCCAGAACTATGAAAAATAAACTTCCAGTACTTAAAAATTAACCAGTCTAAGATATTTTGTCATAGCAGCAGTAATGAACTAAAACACATCCCTTTCTTGTGTTACTTTCCCTCTTTCTTAATGGTATTTCATGAACTTTCCAAGTAAAGTGCTTGCTTTTGCAGGCTTGCCTCAAGGTCGGTTGCTGAAGGGAATGCAAATTAAAATTAAAAAGGTCAAATGAGTAAGGTTTTAGAACTGAAAAAAATACATTTCACCTTCATATTTTATGCTTGTGGGACAATAATCTTAATCAGCAGAGCAAGACAGCACAAATCTGCTATTTGCTAGCCATAAAGTGATAATAATTGTAACACCTAACTTATAAGCCCACTGGTAGAATTAAATGAGATAGACTATATAATACATATGATGCAATATCCTGCAAATAAGTGTTCAAAAAATCTTAGTTTTGTTTTGTTTTTTTGAGTTGGAGTCTCATTCTGTTGCCCAGACTGGAGTGCAGTGGCCGCTCCCAGCCACTGCAGCCTCGACCTGCTGGGCTCCGGCGATCCTTCCGCCTCAGCCTTCCAAGTAGCTGGAACTACAGGTGCGCTCTACCACACCCGGCTCATTTTTGATTTTATTGTAGAGATGAGGTCTCGCCAAGTTGCCCAGGCGGGTCACGAACCCACGGGCTCAGGCAATTCACTCACCTCAGCCTCCAAAGGCGTGGGATTACAGGCTGAGTCACCGAGCCCGGCAAAAAAATCTTAGTTTTTGTTATTATCATTGATCTAGCTCTGAGGCATATCTTTTCCTTTTTACAACCAAACTCATAACTTATTGAGCACCTAATGTGTTCTATAATGTCATCCTAGAAACATTAAATTTCCAAAACACAGAGTCATGGTTCAAATTCTATCAACATATACCTGTATGAGAAGTAATTTCCAGAAAAATATCTGGAGGAAAATTAGCAGGGCCAAGTCGGGCTCAGTGGCTCAGCCTGTAATCCCACGCCTTTGGGAGGCTGAGGTGAGTGGATTGCCTGAGCCCGCGGATTCGAGACCCGCCTAGGCAACTTGGTGAGACCTCATCTCTACAATACAAAAAAAAAATCAACAGGGCGTGGTAGCATACGCCTGTAATTCCAGCTACTCGGAAGACTGAGGTGAAAAGATCGCCGGAACCCAGTGGGTTGAGGCTGTGGTGGCCGGGAGCCGCCACTGCACTCCAGTCTGGGCGACGGAGTGAAACTCCAACTCCAAAAAGAAAAAGAAAAAAAAAAATTAGCAGGGCTGAATTGATGATGTCCTTAGCAGCATTAGAACAAAGTTAAGTTTGGAACCAGCACCAGTATTCTACCTCCAGATGAAAAAGTGTGAGGGTCTTTGCTGGAGAAAAATCATACACAAATTGGAGTACACTGCAAAAATGGTACCACATCTCACTATAGCCACACCCTTGAAAATAACTTTGCAGCAATTATTCCTAAGAATAGAGTCTACTTCTTCACCTTTTAAATTTGGGCTGGGACTGACTGGGGTGGCTCATACCTACAATCCCAGCATTCTGGGGGAGACCGAAGGAGAAGGATTATGCAAGACTCATAAGCAGACCCCAAACATTTACCATAGCACGACCTTGTCTCTACAAAAAAATCGAAACAATTAGTTGGGCACGGTGGCTATGCCTGTATTCCCAGCTACTTGAATTCATACTTGAGAGGCAGAAGTATCAGGAGGATGCAGAAGGTCAAGGCTGCAATGAACCATGATTGTGCCCCTGCACTTCAACCTCGGTGACAGTGAGACCCTGACTCAATAATTGATTGATTAATTGATTGATTGATTGAGGCTGGTCTTGAGACTTCCTTTAGCCAAGAGAATGTATCTGAGGTAATTGTGCCTGTTTCCAGCCCAGGCCTCATGTGTGCTTTCTTTTTCTCCCTCAGAGAAGCCTTGCTCAGGTACCATGTGGGCAAGCCCTGGGTAACTTGCTCAAGATGAGAAATATGTGATACTGTCAGTCCTATCACCCCAAATTATAGTCAGTCAACCACCGTGTACGTAAGTGGGTTTCTCAGAGCAACTGGCGTTGCTGGTTTCATTAAACCTAATTTTTCTGCTGCCCAACGAAACTAGACTGGATATTTAAAAAATGTAGTACATATACATGATGGAATATTATGCAGCAATAAAGAAGGACAAATATATGAACTTCACAGCAACTTGGATGGATTTAAAGTCTATCATACTCAGTGATCTATCACAGAAACAAAGAGCAGAGTACCACATGTTCTCATTCATTTATCATAATACTATAAGAAAGGAATTGGCAGTGAACATTTACCATGATACTACAAGAAAGGGATTGGCAGTAGCAGGACACTGCCAGGGGAGGAAAGGGGACACAACATCAATAAGGGTACCTGATCTCAAACCAGGCAAAGTGGGGACCAAAGGGAGGCCCAAACTTTACCTGTACGATGACCACTTGTATACCTAAACCTGAATTGTACGCCATATGTTTAAAATAAAATAAAAATTAGGAGAAAAAAGAAAATGTCATATATAAACACAATAAAATACTATTCAGTCTTAAAAAATAGAGAGATGTTTGTGGAAATTAAATTCCAATAAAGAACTCTTTATAAAACAACAATACATAAGAACAAGTGCTTTATCTTTAAAAAAATAAATTCATAAATCTAACTTTTCTAACCAAATTTAATTTTGGAGCATCCCAAGATTTAGTACTTGGGTTGCTTCTATATCCAAACCCACTTGCTTTGGTGATGTCATCTCATTTATTGACTCTAAACACCATTTAAATGTTGAGTCCCACATTTATACCTCCAGCTCAGACCTTTCTCTTAAACTCCAAACTCAAATGTCATGCAAACTACTCAACATCTCCACTGTGGAAGTAGATATCTACCTGGATGTCTAGTATCCAAAAGTAAACTCCTGATTTTCCCCCAGAAACTTATTTTCCCACTCTTTCCTTTCTTGGCTGAAGGAAATTCCAGTCTTCTAGTTGCTTAAGTCAAACCTTGAAGTCACCTTTGACTTTTCTCTCTCTCACGACCCATATCCAATCATGATGAACTCTACCTTCAAAATATATGAGAATTGGGTCACTGCTCACCACTCTAATGACCAAATATAGGTGCAAGCCTGGTCAAATCCCCATCACCTCTTGCCTGAATTATTTTCTCTCAATGTTCTCTTGTTCAGTCTCTCTGCTTCCACACCTCGTTCCTCTCAACAAAGGAGCCAAAATGACTCTTGTAAAATATAAATCAGATTCTGTAGTCTGTTCAAATCCCTCCAATGGCTACCTATCTTGCTCAGAGTAAAGTCCACATTGTTTACCTTGGCCTCTAAAGCCCTACGTGATTTGACCTCTCACCTCCCTGATCTCATCTTCTTCTGCCCTTTCCTTCATTCACTTTGTTCTAGCCACACTGGCCTTTTTTCACTTCCTAAAACAAGCCAAGTGTTCTGCTACCCTGAGATCTTTGGACCAGCTATTCTCTCTGCCTGTGATGCTCTTCCATGTGTATCTGCCTGGGTAGTTCCCTCCCCTCCTTCAAATGTCACCTTCTCAATGAAGTCTATTCTGACCACCCTATTTAAAATTACATCCTTTATCACCACCCATCCCAGCCCTTTTGATTCCCCTATCCTACTCCATTCTATGAGGGTTCAAGTGGCCTTCTGGCATTTTATACATTTATTTATTATGTTTATTGTTTACTGTCCATCTCCTCTTCCATAGGAAGAATTTTTATCTGCTGTGTTCATTGATGTGCCCCAGTATGCTAAGTGCCAACCCCCCAAATCCCATAGCAGTGCTCAATGTCCATCTGCTGAATGGACAAACGACTCTTTGGGAATGATTATGTAATATATGTTTCCTATTTTTTTATTTAGCCTGTCAATGGACAAAAAGCAGAAGTAAACAGATGCCACCTTAGTAGACAGACTCGATTATCTTGACTTAATGTAATCTTACCACTCAAGTGACTAACTTAGAACCAAAAGTTTTCTGTTTTACTGTAGCATCTGATAGAGTGGGCAGGTTAGACTAGGAAAACCTCAGCATTGTAGGAAAGTTCCAAGCTCATTAATGCCAGCAGTAGCTATGGTAGAACCACACATACAAGCCAGCAGCCTGGCTATAAGAAACTTCACACCAACGTAAATGTTGGACTCTTATCAGGTATATTTGAAACACTGAAGTCCATTTATCCTGGGGATGCATGTGGCTGAGAGTCAATCATCAAGGCAGGAACCAGCTTAGAGGCCCCCAGAGTATGCACAACAGGTCAATAGCCAAGGTTGACCTAAGATAACCATAACCTAGTTTTACCTTCATTGTAATATTAGTAACATTAAATTACCTTGGAAAAGCCTCCCATTTCTATCTGACACCCGTCACCATGACAGTACCTATCTGACCTAATAAGGCCTGAAACTCCGCTACCCAATGTGAGGGAGGAATAACAGAGACCCAGCCCTAACCCCATTCCTTTCTAAGAAAAGGCCACCCCCAAATTCACTCCTTAACACACTAAAAATGAAAGTTATAGCTCAACAATAGTTGGGTGCAGAAGCAGAAGCTTTCTGTAAGCTGTTTCTGCCTGTTCTCTTTTCTTTGGCGTGTCCTCTTTGCTTGATAAAGTTACTTGCACACCCTGCCTCCCTGGGTGTCCATTTGTGAATTCATTCCAAACATGGACACAAGAACCTGTCATCATCGACCACCTCACACCGGGAGCAGCACTCCTCCTTCCAATAACAACATCTATAGTCATTGCACACCCTGGTCCATGTAGAAAAGAGAACCCTTTTCAATGGGTGGGCTGTACTCTGTGTTTAAAATAAAATTGGGTTCTGAAAAGAAATGGGAAGCCACTCCTATCATCCCTCTATCCCAAGCAAACAAAAACTCTAGGGACGACTCTGGAATTTTCTATATCATTTGTTTTTCATTACTTTTTAGTAAGGTACAGTGATATCATTATTCTTAGTCACCCTGGGTGATTCCAATATTGATTTTGAGACTTTTCCAGCCATTCTATAGAATGCATATCATTTATAAGGTTCTACTTCACTGCTGTGGGCATAGTTGCACTGTGAATGTTTTATATTTTCCAGATGATAATATTATATGAAATATGAAACCATCCTTTTGAGTTTTGATTATCCCTACCCCCAGCAAGCTCAAGACCATATGATTTTTCTCTATTTCAATGTAATTCAAATAAAACACAAGAGGAAATTTTTTATCATTGTCCAGTATTGAAAAAAATATTTTGAAAGTTAATTGTTGGAACCAATCTAGCCATGTAAATATTTCCACCAAATATCCTCAAGTTCTACCCTTTTCAATAAACTTTATACCAACATCAAGTCTTACCTCTCAATTCTTTTCTCTAGGATGAATATTTTTCAAGGCATCTTTCTAAAATGTCATTTGCTTTATATTCAAATTATTAAATAAATTAGTCCTCATGTTCAGGAAGTAAAATTAAGAAGACACAATACATAAGGATAAAATGATCCAATAACATAGAGCAATCTTGCCATTCTGTTGTCCAATCCAAAGGCAACAAATGCAAAAGACTTCAAGGACCAAGAAGGTACCATAAACAAGTTAAAATGGCCTGATGGTTTGTAATAGGGAATTATAGGGTCTGTGGCAAAGAAAAGACTTCATGATCCATCTTTGGTAGTGGGAGCTGCTGCTCAGCTACTGTGGATTATTGCCATGAGGAAACGGTCGGTGTTGACAAATTTTGCAACTCTCTGTGTGTGCATGATTTTTTGAAGAAGACCATCGTAGACTAAATGGCCTTTTTTTTTTTTAAAGGAACACACAAAAAAGAAGTCAGAAATCAGAATTTTTCTGGGAAATTTCATCCTATATGTGCCAAACAGAACACATCTAGGCCACAACATTGGAAACTCTGCTCTAAGTTGACAAAATAAATGTTTAGGGCCCAGTAGAATTCAGCATTCTACATCTTCCAGTTTTAAAAGGATAGTTCAATTATTTGCAAAGATAAAGTCTCTAGGTTTTATATCCTGATTCCCAGTGATTATAGTAGGTTCCAGGTGGCAAGTGATTCTTTCAGCTAGTGTAGACTCCTAGTATCTCAACACAGGTATTTGCCTTAGAAATTCAAACTGAAGTACATAAGGTAATTGCTGTCCTAGAGTACCAATATACTGCCTTCAAAATTCCTTGCAGTTATCACACTAGAATCTTCTGTCTCTGAGAATCCCGCCACAAACATATCTGATCAGAAGCCTGAAAAGCCCTAGGGACTCACATTGGGAAACCCCTCACTTGGACCATTTACTTTGATTTATTTCCCTCCCAAACCTTCCTATTTCTTCCTCATTTCATAGTACATCTGTTACTATGGAAACACTGGTGCCAAAGACTTGGGCAGAACTGAATAAAACTCCAGCTTTCAGTGTAAACATCAATTGGTGTTCAAGCAAGAACTACAACACCATTCAAGCATATTCATACCAGGTTGGGACTAGAGAGCAGTAGGTGTTCGTAATAGGAGTAGTAATCAAATAATTATTCTTAATGTTTTTCAATAAGCTCAGTTCATTTACTCTATTGTTGGAAAGCTGGCTCTTAGCTTCTGGCTTGCTTCATCGCTTTCTCTCTTTTCAGTTTGTTTAGAATCTCTAGTTTATACACAACCAGAAACAGGTAGGGGTATTACTCTTTCCCCTCCACTTGTCTTTCATTTATAGAAAATAGAAAACTAATATTAGTGTGGAACTTTTCTTTCTTTCTTTTTTTTTTTAGTGAAATAGATTAGACCATTTCTAGGTTCTGCTCCAGAATTTTAAATCATGGCACTACCCTTTTGCATTTGTATTCAAACTTTTTAGCCTGAATAATATCTACTCATTCATAAACATTTATTAAAGACCTGACATTTGCATGGATAAAGCCAGATGCTGGGAATGCAAAGATGAAGAAATATGATACCTGCGTTAGAAGAGTTCCCAATGGAGTGCAAGAAAGGGGACAAGGAAGAAAAGATCTACAAAACACTCTGATGAATATCTGAGAAGAACTACCCAGAACCATGTGGGATAAGTTGGGGGCTGGAGGGAGACGGTAGCTGGGTAGGATGTTTTCAATAAGGAGGTGACACTCAGGAGTTTAGATATTCATTTTAGGGGTGGAAATGAAGGAGAAAGAGATTAGAGACTGGCAAAATATCTAACTGAGAAGTGTAAGGAGCGGCAGTGGAGACAGGGAAGGGAATATGCCAAAAACGTTTTTTAAAGTTGAGAATTCAAGATTGCTTGGCAGTGAGGGGAGAGAGAGTAGACTCTATGTGGAGCAGTAAGAAGACAGGACACAACTTGGAGGTAGCTGTTACCTTTTAAAACCCTCATAAAGGAGTAAATAAACCACTATTTAACTCAAGGGTATGAATAGCTGTTATTCAGATATCACTGAAAATTTTTTTGGTTTGTTTCCATATCTCTAAAGCATAAAGAGGAGAGAACATCGTCCTTAAAATCACAGGAATAAAGAAAGCTCAAGGCTCTGTTTCTGTAAGATTTTTTTTAAACGCCCCCCATCAGTGTTTTTATTTTTAGAGGTTAAATCATACCCACATAGCAACTGTTCCCACTTTAGAGAAAGAATCATTCTTTTAGCCAAATGGAGTATAAATTTTCTACTCTTCCAGGAAGTTCACTTGTTGGGTCAGCTAATTGCTACATAGCTAGGAGATTAGGTAAAGAGGGTAACTCCGTTGACAGTTAAAAACAATTAGCTAGAAAACTAGTATTACACAAACACTATTTACATGACTCAAATGACCATCCTTAGAAGCAAACACATGATGTTCATCTAGAAAATAGCAAAGAGTTTCTTAAATAGCATATCCACCTTGAATTTTAATCAAAAATGAAGCTAATAACCATTGTGTCTATCAGAGATCTTATATTTGAGACCAACAATGTGAGTTTATCTCACTTGCTCTCTCACTCTCACACTTGCTCTCTTTCTCTCATTCTGTAAGTTGTTATCAAAAGGATGATGGGGCTGCATGGTGGCTCACACCTGTAATCCCAGTACTTTACAAGACCAAGGTAGGAGGATTGCTTGAGGCCAGGAGTTCGAGACCAGTCTGGGCAACTTAGGGAGATCCCATCTCTAACAACAACAACAAAATTAGCTGAGTGGAGTGGTGTGCTTGTAGTCTCAGTTACTTGGGAGGCTGAGGTAGGAGGCCTAGGTTGCAGTGAGCTATGATCATACCACCATATTCCGGCCTGGGAGACAGAGTGAGACCCTGGCTCAAAACAAAGCAAAACAATACAAAACAAAAGGATGATGAAAACAATATTGCTTGCATAAAGTCATCCTGATTCGGTTGGATAGTGGGGTAATAGAGGTGTAGGACTATGAACCAGTGCTTTCAAGGAGAAACAAAGTATATTCCTCGCCCATTGACCTTTATCACCATGACACAAAGGACAATTCTGCTTGAAAACTGGCAAAGGAAATCCCACAACTGGACATCTATTTTAAAATTTAAGTTAAATTTGTTTCTTATACAACCAACCAAATATTGATTTTTGGTTTTGATCATTCAGTGAATCATAATACTGAACACAGCAAGGCAGTCAATGCATTTACTTTCCCTTTTCATGAGGAAATCTGCGTGAACAGAAACGCTGAATCTGAGAATTTGAGAGTATTGGAAAGTCAAAGTGAGTTGATTAATCCAGTGATTTTTAAATTATTGAAGGTTCAAGGACTCCAAACAAAACTTCTCTTCTTATCTATTGAGTTGCTGTATACCACAGTGTTTATGGACTTTGAATGCAGATGATCCCGGGTTTGACTCTGCTTCTCTGCTCTATCTAACCACAAGCTATTTTGCCTTGAGTGACCTATTTTATAGTGCTCTTATGAAGATTAATTAATATACACACGTAAAATATTTAGACATAACACATCTTGTTCAATGTTAGCTATCATCACAGAACTGTACTTTATTTTTCTCATCATCTACATTGCTGCTGGGTGATTAGCTAATTATGTGTGTGTGACTGAACAACTGAGCATTACCTTTCTCAAATAGTTACCTGAGCAGACTTGATCCCAACATCTGAGCGACAAGACTGCAAATGGAGTCCCGCATATTGTAAATTTAAATATTTAAATATTATAAATCAAGCTAAAAGCTGCTAAATTAAATCTATTCTAGCTTCTTGGCTTGACAAATATGCCTTCATAGCCACCTGGAAGCCAAGTTTAACTTTAGAATACTTGAATTCCAAAACATAACAAAGCAAAAGAACTAGCTTCTGTCCCCTCCCCTATCCTTTTCTCTTTCCACCCAGACCTTCAACTCCTGGGTGTGGACTTCAAAATCTACATATCCAAGCTACATTTCCTAATTACAGTCTTTCTTCAGTTCTTGTTGGGCCAGGAACCCTATGAGCAGGGAATTTCAAGCTCCCAGATTTGCAGTGAAGGGCCCAGAAGACAGCGCAGGGCTCCAGGGGGCATGTGGGCTCTTTGATGGGTGCCATGCTCCTCTGCATGGTGGTCCAGGTGCAAAGAGGTTGGAGTGCATAGTAGCAGAGCAGAGTGCATGCAGTGACCAAAGCTGGGGCCTCTCTTGCTAATTTAAGATTTTCTCTGTCCTGCTTTTAGTGCAATTAAAGAGTAATTATCCCTTTCCCTCCTTCCATTTACAAGTTATCTTTCCTCACAGAAAAGTTTATAAAGAGTTATAAAAGCAATAACATGAATATTAAATTACCTAGATAGTCACAACATTTCTTATTTATGATGAGAATTGCAGTAAGAATATAAACTGATCTAAGAATGATGTTTTAGTATTATGCACCAAAGTTATTTGAACCAAGAGCCTAGTAGTCATGTTGGAATATAACTCAAACATGACTACAAGGACTTGCCAATTGCATGAGAATTCAGGAAAAAAGAAGCCTAGACCTCATTAGTGCCTGATCTATTTCCAAACTATACCTCTTGCCTCTGCTACACATTTCTTTCAGATTTTCCTTCCCCTGAATTTTCTCTCATCGGAGAATGGGATCTTCCCTTCAAAACCCGTGCTGGTACAGGAGGGTCAAGCTGGAAAGTCATATCTTTCTGACACATCACTGCTGACTCCAGGAGGAAAAAGTATCTCATGTGGGGCACCCACATTGCACCTTTTTAAAGATGCACATCAAGTGAATGTTATACCATGAACTTTATGTGGAATTCCTACAGCCCAGCAAATGTTCCCTATGGGAGGGGCAGGAGGGACACTGGTATTCAACCCTGTTTGCATCCAAGTCCAGGGGTAATGGACATTTATATTCTTTTTGTTTTGGTTTGAATTGGTTTTGGCTGTTTAGCACCCATCACATCTTTCATGTTCCTTTCATTTAAAAAAGGGACAACCAAAGCCGGGCTCGGTGGCTCAGCCTGTAATCCCGCGCCTTTGGGAGGCTGAGGTGAGTGGATTGCCTGAGCCCGCGGGTTCGAGACCCGCCTGGGCAGCGAGACCTCATCTCTACAATAAATCAAAAAATCAGCCGGGCGTGGTAGCGCATGCCTGTAATTCCAGCTACTTGGAAGGCTGAGGCGGAAGGATCGCCGGAGCCTAGCAGGCGAGGTTGTGGTGGCCGGGAGCGGCCACTGCACTCCAGTCTGGGCGACAGAGTGAGACTCCAACTCAAAAAAAAAAAAAAAAAAGGGACAACCAGACTGCTAATCAAGACGCCTTACCCTCTAGGTGCAGACTGGGCTGAATATGGAGGCAAGCCCCACCCTCAACAACCAAGTGGATTGTGGCCAAGCCATGAGTAAACTGTTCTTGGCTGCAGCCTGTTTCTCAGGTGCCTAACATCTAGACCCTGGAGCTGACTAGCTTCTTGTCTGCTTCCAAGCTTGTTTACATCCCCCCACGTTCTTGGCAATTATCTTAGCTACCTGATATCCTTCCAGTAAATTCCTTTTGCTCAAGTTAGGCAGTTTCTTCCATTTGTATGCAAACTAAGAGTCATTGCTGTTACACTTGGCAGAGCCCCTGATATAACAATCAATGAATATTTGTTACATACATGAATAATTATGACCTGGATGTGTATCACAGCCATATTTATAAAATAGTAGGTTTTTTTCTGATTCATAAAACCATATGTTATCATTGACTAAAATTTGGAAAAATTCAGAAGTGTATATAAAAAAGAGAAAGACCACCCATATTTCTTTTTTTTTTTTTTTTTTTTGAGCTGGAGTTTCACTCCGTCGTCCAGCCTGGGGTACAGTGGCACACTCACAGCCACCCCAGCGTTGACCTGCTGGGCTCCGGCGATCCTTCCACCTCAACCTTCCAAGTAGCTGCAACTACAGGTGTGTGCAACCACAACCGGCTGATTTTTGATTTATTGCAGAGACGAGGTATGGCCCAATTGCCCAGGCTGAACTGTGGGCTCAAGCAATCCACTTGCCTCGGCCTCCCAAAGTGCTGGGATTACAAGCTGAGCCACTGAGCCTGGCTGACAATTCCTCCCACCCAGAGGTTACCTATTTGTTTTTGTTCTAGTTTTTTACACGCCTACATGATGTTTTTATTTCACAAAATACATATTAATGATACAATGTATGCAGTAGTGCCTTTTGGTTATTTCCACTTAAAATCGTGGTGAAGGTTGTTACATGTCATTACATAAACTTCAAAATGATCACCTTTAATACCTGTAGTCTATTATCTTGGCATCTTAAACTATTATTAACCAGCACCTAATTTATAGTCACGTAGGTGGTTTTAAACTTTTTTAAACCATAAAATATGTTACAAGAAACAATCCTCAATTTAAATGTTGCCTGTATCTACTTCCTTAGCAAAAAACAAAAATAAATATAAAATAAAGTAAAAAGCAAGATAAATAGTTGTGTCAAATAAATTGAACTTCTAAAAGCTATTGACAGATATTTTAAACCTGCTCTCTAGGAAGGTTATATCGTGTAATCCTCCCACCAGTAGTGAATGAGAATATCCTTCTTACTGCATCGTTGTCAGTACTGAGTTTGTATTTCTATATGTTTTTACTCAATTCATGAAATGCAGTACTTTCTTTTTATTTTAATTTGCATTTCTGGGTTAATCGCAAGAAAAATTGCTGAACATATGTATTGGTCTTTTATTTCTTCCTTTTATTTTTTTTTTTAAGTGAGAAATCAGGATTTATTGAGAGGACAGAAAAGCTCCCACAGTGGAAGGGGATCCAAGAGGTTGCCTATTTCTTCCTTTTTTATTATTTATTCATATATTTAGACAGTTCTATTCCACTGTTATTGTTTACTTACTAATTTTCAGGAGTTCTGTGCTATTATTATATTAACTGTCTTGTCATGCTCGGTGTTAATACTGTTCTCCATGATTACATTTTTGTAACTAAATGCATTCTAAAATGTATATTTTTGCCTACAGATGTTTAAAACATATTCAAATATATATTTTGCTTTGTGATTCTTTCTGTTGATTATTTATTCATTTGAGTCCAGGTCTTACTCTGTTTCCCAGGCTGTTGTGTAGTGGCACAATCAAAGCTCATTGCAGCCTTAACCTCCTGGCTCAGGCGATTCTTCTGCTTCAGCCTTCTGAGTATCTGGGACTACAGGCATGCACCACCACACTGAGTTAATTTTAAAAATTTTTTTAGAGAGACATGTCTCACTATGTTGCCTCGGCTGATTTTGAATCCATGGGCTCAAGCAACCCTCCTGCCTCATTCTCCCGAAGTGCTGGAATTAACAGCTGCGACCCACTGTACCAAACCTAATTTGATATTTAGAAAGTACTTCCCCTAAAATTAGCTAAATATTTTTTTTCTAGCTTTGCTTTTTACCTCGCATACAAACTTATTCACTTGTTTGGAATTTAGTTTGGAGTGTCGTGTTTAGAGAGATTCTTAGTAGAATGTTTTCTACATACTTGAGCAATTTTCTTGATGTTTTTGTCAAATATTCCTTAGTTTCATAATGCTTTCTTCATCACATTTCTGTTTCTAAAACTACCTAAGTCTGTTTCCAGACTATTCCATTCCATTGAGCTATTAATCGATGCTTACATCAGTACTACATTGCTATAATGATTGTGGTTCGATGATGAAATTTATTTTTATTTCTGCAAGGGCAACTCACTACCACCACAGCTTCCCCCATCTACCTACCTCCGACCTCCCCACCTCTATCACCCCCATACCCTCATTCACCACCTACATGTACCACCACCACCCCTCCCACCTCTACCCTCCAAGTTCCACCTCCTCCACGCCCCTACAACCTCACCCCTGACCCACATTTACTACCTCCAAACTCCACCCCCATTGCCGCTACTCTTTTGAAACATTTTCTTCCTCTTTCATATAGTTATTCTTCCAAGTGGATGTTAGAATAATTTTGTCGAGTCCTCCAAAATTCCAACATAAGAAGTCTATATAGGCTGGGTTCAGTGGCTCATGTCTGTAATCCCAGCTCTCTGGGAGCCCAAGACAGGAGGACTGCTTGAGCCTAGGAGTTCTAGACCAGCCTGGGCAACATAGTGAGACCGTGTCTCTACAAATAAAACTATATAATAAAACTATATAACTGATCTGGGAAAAGTAATAATTTCATAATATCCCTCTTTCAACCCAAGCATAAGGTGGGGTTTTCATGTGTCTGTTTCTTACTTCATGTGTCTAAGTAAAATTGTATAGCTTTCTACAGTCTCGTATATTTTTTATTATTCCCAAGTATTTTATGTAACTTTCCTATTTTTTCTAAGCAATTATATTTTTGTGGATGCATGAATAGAATCATTTTCCATTCTATTTTTTAGTGGGTAAATGCTGGCATTTTGGGTAGCCACTGATTTTCAAACATGTATTTTATAACCAAGCACTTTACTGAAATCTCTTCTTAGTTTCTTTAGGTTTTAGTTGATTCAATAGGACATCTATCACTTTTTTTTTTTTTTTT
>NW_007248360.1:36791-42349 GCF_000164805.1 Carlito syrichta
GTGCGCTACTACGCCTGGCTAATTTTTGATTTATTGTAGAGATGAGGCCTCACCAAGTTGCCCAGGCGGGTCTCGAACCCATGGGTTCAGGCAATCCACTCACCTCAGCCTCCCAAGTCACGGGATTACAGGCTGAGCCGCCAAGCCCAGCGGCATCTATCACTTTTAAGCAAAAATCAAGGCATGCTGTTTGATTTTTGGTTATTTATATGAAAAGATTTATTTAAACATATGCATTAAATAATATTATTTATTTTCAAAAATCACCTTTCTACGAGAATAATCAAAAGACATGAAATTGAAGTCACCTTAGAAATTCAAAATGTGACATGTGTTCTTGTGTTGAACTACATTCATTTCCCTCGGGTATTCAATCTTGCTACCAGAAGGACTCTCAATGAGAGACATAAAATCACCTCTCATTTAGATTAAACAGGACAAATTAAACAATTCAAAATTTTGACAGAAACACACCAGGAACTTTTTTTCCATATAAAGAGCAATTTGTCTCTTAATACCAGAGACAACAGCCAGAATGGTTTTTTAAATAAAACAGGGACCACCTAGATATATGCAAAAAGTAACTGCATGTTCTTTTATATATGAGCAAATTCCTTTTTCCTCAGATAAACATGTGTTTCCTAATTTAAGCAATCAGGATAACAATATCTACTAATTATTAATTAATCAAATGTGTGTTATGTTATTGATAAGCATAGGGTACTATGCTATTGGGAAATGTTGGAGGGCTGTAGCGACAATTATGAGTAGAGACTAAAGAGAATCTGGCACATAACAGAGGCTCAATAAATAATTAAGTATATTATATATTTATTTATTATTATACATAATGATTATTAACTACTGCTTATTATTAATTTCCAAAAGACTAAAAATCTGGTTTACCCTTGTCTTCCAAGGCATAGATACACATGCAATGAATATTTGGAGAATATTTGTTGACTGACTGAAGTATTTTTACAAAAGCTTCAGTTGCTAAAAAAATTTTGACTCAATTCTTAACTGCTAGCTTAAAACTAATTCTTAAAAGATGCATTTGTTAAAGCCAAGAATACTCCTCTTTTGAAGTCAGAGTAAGGTTCTAAATTGCTCTTTCTATAGAAGTTAGCTAAAACAAACAAACAACAACAAAAAAAACCCTTCTAAAAATCAGATCTTTCCATTGGCACAGAAAAATGCTATGAGGTAGAGTATTCATTTCTTCGCTCATTCACACATATATTAAACCTCTTCTGCATATAAGGCATAAAATGAACAGTCATCATAGAATTTAAAGAGATTAGATAGCCAAACAAATAAACACACAATTGCAAACCAAGATAAGTGGTGTGGAAGAAAAGTAGAGAACTGATGAGTTGGGTTGGTGGGGAAGAGAGGTCAAAGAAGCCCATAGGATAAGTACAGCTTGGACTGGTAAAATTAACAGGGAACTTCTTGGGATGTTCAAGACACAGAGGGTCAATGTGACAGCAGCAAGAGAAAGATATGTTCTAGAAGAGGTTGGCCACGTATCCAAGGCTCTGGGAGTTTCTGGAATCAGTCCCAAATGTGTGGGTGGCATTTTATGCAGGGAATTGGCATAATCTTATCTGCTCTGGATAAAGGATTAGAAGGCCCAGGCAAGGAACCCAGGGGCCTTGCTAGGAAATTTTGCTAGTGATTTAGATGAGAGATGACAACTTGAAGTTTGGTGGTGGCAGTGATAGGGATAGAAAGAAGACTCTATTGAGATATACTTAGAAACTGGGCATAGTGACACATGCCTATAATCCCAGCACTTTGGGAGGCCAAGGCAGGAGGATTACTTGAGCTCAGGGATTCAAGACCAGCCTAGACAACATAGCAAGATCTCATCTCTACAAAAATAAATAAATAAAAATATTAGCCAGGCACTGTGGTACACGCCTATAGTCCCAGCTATTCAGGAGGATGAAATGGAAGGATTGCCTGAGACCAGGAGATCAAGTCTGCAGTGAGTCATGAACATGACACTACACTCCAGCCTGGGCAACAGAGTGAGACCCTGATTTAAAAAAAAAAAAGTACACACACACACACACACACACACACACACACACGCGCGCGGACACACACGCACACACATATTTAGAGACATAGGTAGAAGAAATCATTTATAAGACTAGGTGATAAGAAGGACTAGAAAGCTGTTAGATGATCTTTGTTGCTGTTATTGTTTTTGTTGTTTCATGTGTTTTGCATTGTGTTGGTAGGGCAGCAAAAAGGGAGGACGGCAACATCAACAAATCAGTTTGGAACAGTTTTTGTTTGGGAAACCTGAAGAAATCCCAGGCCCTGGATTGTCTTGTCTTCCAGGTAAATGCCATGTATAAATAAGGTACCTTTAAACCCTACTCTTCCCTACCAGTTTGGTATATAAACCCTAAAATAGGTTAGTTGAATTAAATAACCTTTTAAGTCTTTTCTGAACCTATATTACCCTGTCTTTACCTTCTGCTCTTACACTGACATGGCATTAATGTTGTGATTAAACACAGTTCATAGGGATGTTGGTACAAGTATATTGGGCTGAATGGTGTCTCCCAAAAGTTTGTGCCTGCCCAGAACCTGTGAATGTAATTGTATTTGGAAATCAGGTCTTTGCAGATATAATCAAGTCAAGATGACATCATACAGAATTAGGATGGGTCCTAAATCCTAATAATGGTTTCCTGATAAGAATATGGAATTTGGACATGAGGACAGACACAGAAAGAAGATGCATGTAAAGATAGAGACAGAGGTTGGTGTGGTGCCAAGGAACACCTGGGGCTACAAAAGATGAAAAAGAAAAGGAAAAATCCTCCCCCTAGATGTTTTGGAGGGAGCATGGCCCTGATGACACCTTAATTTTGGACCTCTAGCCTCCAGAACTATGAGAGAATAAATTTCTGTTGTTTCAAGTCAATAAGTTTTTGATAACTTATTATGGCAGCCCTAGAAAAACAATACAATTGGAAAAATGAAATGAAATCACATGATTGAAACTGACTAATCTAATATGGGGCACATAGTATGGATTCAATACACATTCATTTCCCTTCTTGTAAAAGTCAGCACCAGTTCCCTGGTAGTTTATATTATGACTAATCCACATACCTTCCCATTTGGGTAGGTCTTACTTTTCCTAGGCCTGTTTTATAAATGAAAAAACTGAGGCATGGGAAAGTTAAATTGTTTGCCCAGGATCGATCACAAAGCAAAATATGGAAAAGTCAGAGTTCAAACTTAGCTCTGCCTCATCCCCAAGATGACCCCCCACCCAAGAACTCCTGCCACCATACTGGCAGCATGTGGGCTAGCTCTGGCACAGTGAAGGAGAGGTACTGCCAAACTGGGTTTTCTTTTTCTTTTTGAGTTGGAGTCTCACTCTATCACCTAACCTGGAGTGCGGTGGCTGCTCCCATCCACCGCAGCCTCGACCTGCTGGGCTCCGGCGATCCTTCCACCTCAGCCTACCAAGTAGCTGGAACTACAGGCGCGTGCTACCACGCCCGGCTAATTTTTGATTTATTGTAGAGATGAGGTCTCGCCCAGTTGCCCAGGCGGGTCTCGAACCCGTGGGCTAAGGCAATCCACTCACCTCATTCTCCCAAAGGCGCGGGATTACAGGCTGAGCACTGAGCCCGGCTCAAACTGGGTTTTCAATGCTGGCGATTAAAACTCATGTGAGTTAACCAAATAACAAGCTGCAGGGACCTACTCTCTATCCATGCAAAGAGGAAGACATTTTACTCTACGGTCAATGCTATCAATGAACTTGCCATTGGCTTCTTCTGCTTCTATGCAGCAGTGCTTCTTCTTTGCACATGTGACTCCAAGTCAACGTATTATCATAAGATTTGACATGTATGGCTTCAATTTACTTAAATAAATTTTCTTCATACATTCCCCCACTTCATTTTGATGCTACTGACTCATTCTTGCCACCTAACAGGACCATAAAAATAGTGAGTGCAGAGGAAACTGTCTCTAAACTTCATATTCCCAGATGCCCATCCTTTATATTAGAAAGCAACAAATAAAAGCCTGTGCTAAATGTATCTTTTCTCTCTAACTCAGTGAGTTGTGCTGACTGCTTAATATAAAAGATATACAAATATAAAGTGGTGGAGTTGTTATTGTAGGGTGTCGATTTCATAGAATTCTAGCTTCTAAAAAGCATCTTGTCCATCTGGACTTAGGTAAGAGGAAAAGTGCCCACATGCCACCGAACCCCAGAAGAAAGGATGCACTAAGAGAATTGTGAGTTACCCAAAACCCTGTGCCTATTTCTTGGTAGAACCCAGTGGAATGCCAGGGTTTCCTGATTTCCCCAAAAGTGCATTCAGCTATTATCAAATATTAACGATGACACTTTTCTCTAGCTTTGTGCCAACTTCTCTTTTTCTTGATTATTCTGAGTATTTCTTGATTATCCTGTAAAAGACTATCACAAATAGTCCCAGTGCTTCAAATCCCCCATAACTGATATCTAATGTTGACAAATTAACTCACACCCCAAGTTTAAATCTACACACACACACACACACACACACACACACACACACACACACACACACACGGTTTCAAGAAGGGCAATCACACTTCTCCAAATAGGGTACTGATGAGCCCTGGACTTCTCAAGTTTATCCTCCAGGAGACCGACATCACACACAATTTTGACAAGAGTTTGGAATCGAGATCCTCTTCCACGCTCTGCCCACACGGGTGCCCACGAGCAGAAGTTCTCTCTCTCTCTCTCTCTCTCTCTCTCTCCCTCTCTCTCTCTCTCTCTCTCTCTCCCTCTCTCTCTCCATTACGACTCACCACGCGCACACACGCGCCCACAGAGACAAATAACAAAGGAAAATACAGCTCCATAAAGGCTCAGTTATTGCATCTCTCAGTCCACACCGGCCAAAAGATAAAAACCATACGGGAATCGTGCCCTGGCAATATGTCCAACACTCCTCCTCGGGAAAAGCAGCGCCGAGGCACCCCCAGGGCGTGCGCGGCTGTATACACAAAGAACTGGTGCCGGGCTGGCTAGAGATTCGGGGTACCAGCGCGCTCCCAGGGCTGGGATCCGGGGTTCTCCCCAACGCCCTCCTGACAGCAAAAAGGAACTACCCTTTATATGACCCGTAGAAAGAGCCCCAGCTGTACGGCAGCGCATGGGTTGGGGGTTGGGGGTGGGCGGTCCCCGATCCCTTTCCTCCAGGCAGCGGGTCTCTAGCCTTTGGCATCTCCTAGGAGATGCACAATCGCGCTGTCACAGAGGTCCGCTTCGCATCCTCTCCCGGCAAAGCAAGATGCTCCGGGTACCAGTCTTGCGCATCCCTGCAAGCGCCCCACCTCGAGCGGATACCCACCCAGTCAGCCCCGCCAGGCGCGCCTGCCTACCTGGTGGCTAGCTGTCAGCGAAGCGGCGGTGTCTCATTCCCTTCTCGGCTGCTACACTGCTCCGAGCGCCATGTTCCCGGTCCCCAGGCGCACGCTGGGGAACTACTACGGGCTGGGTAGGGGCCAGGGGGGGT
>NW_007248360.1:42585-62635 GCF_000164805.1 Carlito syrichta
CCGGGTTTTCGCGGCAGCCAGCTGGAGGCCGCGGTAGCAGCTGCGGGGGGGCGGAGGTGAGGGGGAGGGTCGGGGGCGTGTCTACACGCCGCTGGAGCCCGGAGCTGGAGAAAGCAGACAATCCAATCATACTTTCCCTCTATCCTCCCTGGCGGGAGGCAGCTCCCGCATGCCCCTTCCCCACACACTCTGGGTTCGGAGAAATTTTGTGTAGGACCCTTGCAGGATCGAGCTTTGCTTATAGGCCGGCAGAGATGGGGAGGAGAGGCTGACCTCTTTGCCACCACCTGGATCTGTGCTTCTCAAACTTTAATTTGCCTGTGAACTAAAATGCAGATTCAGGTTCAATTGACTGGCACAGTCTCCTGAGATTCTACAAGCCATACCACCTACCAGGTGATATTGCTGATCCTTCCACCGTTCTGAGTAGCTGGGATCTGGAGCACACCCCATCTGTGACCTCTGAGTGGCCATGCTTCAATCAGCCATCCTAGCAATGGTCTCAGATGTCCGCAGAGACCCCTCCAACCTTCAGATGGCGGCAACTCAGGTCAGGGTGTCCCTGAAGCTGCTGCACCTTCCCTGAAAGGAATCTCAATAGGGCTGGGCTCTACCCAGTGCAAACTGGCTACTTTCTGATTTTAGAACTTGAGGCCTGGGGAAGATGGATTCCTGGGCCTCCTCCTGCTCACTTAGCTAGCTGACCGGCAAACTAGTTGCTGGTTGAGCTGCTCCATTGGAGTCTGAACCACTTTGCCTTGACTGTCCTCCTGCCTTTCCTGAACTGGGACAAAAACTCAGACTGAATGTCAAAGTATCAATTTATTGTACATGTAATGGGCAAGGCTGGATTTGCCCAGTTAAGAAGACTGACACATTATTATAAGTATGTATAGCACATTTTTGGACCAAGAGATAAAAAGCTTTTTTACTGAGTGATGTTTGGACCAAAGTTCACAACAGTATCTTGTGGTTCAATTTAGATTCTCCAGTTGACCACACCCCTCCTAAACACTTGAAAGCTCTAGCATTACCAAGAACATTCACTATTCACACTACAGTAACAGAAACACATTCACAAAACCAGTCTAGAACTTTCAATCTGGGAATGAAGAATTCACATCCTTGCCTGTCCTCAACTGCCACAAGAGTATCCTTAGGAGCTGGTACATAGGGTATGGAATCCTATAACTGAATTGTAGATTACAAAATACAGGTCTGTGTCTCTCAGTGTGCTTTATACTCCATAACCTTAGACAGTTTTCCAGTTAATGGTACAATACCATTTCCCCCTTGTTTTCTATTCACTCAGAACCCTTGAAATATCTAAATAGGAACCATAAGATAAATGGATAATTGCTTTTCCCCCTCCTTATTCCTATGTCCTGATGCATCAGGACTCTGTTTTTTCATTTAAAGGAATAAAAGTTTCTAGATTCATCTTTTTATTCTCAAAACTGTATACATAACCCTAACTATCCACCTACCACCCTCATTGTCACCCCCAAGATCATTTGCATAAATATTCTCTATTTTTGACTTTCTTATACTGCACGTGTTCTCATACAAATGCAAAAACCAGAAAATATTTTCTTTTCCTTTTTTTTTTTTTAAGTTGGAGTCTCACTCTGTCACCCAGGCTAGAGTGCAGTGGCATGCTCAGGCCGCCTCAGTGTTGACCTGCTGGGGTCCAGCAATCCTTCTGCCTCAGCCTTCCAAGTAGACGAAACTACCGGCACATACTACAACGCCCAGCTAATTTTTTATTTATTGTAGAGACGAAGTCTTACCAAGTTTCCTGGGCTGGTCTTGAACCCAGGGGCTCAGGCAATCCACTTGCCTTGGCCTCCCAAAGTGCTGGGATTACAGGCTGAGCCACCGAGCCTAGCCCAGAAGATATTTTCATTGAGATCTAGTTTATTTGTCTTGGGCTAGTATCAATTAAAATTTTGATTTGAAATATTGAAAATAGTTTTCCAGTTATACATAAAGTTTGTGTTTGTACAGTTGTTTCTACTAGTTACATATTATGATTATTGTCAACTGCCTCAAATTTATTTTACAAGTATGCAAGATAAAAATTGCAAATGAATAATAGTACTATTTCTGTAAATACTGAATTACATGAAGTCCTAAGGGATTTTTTTTGGTATATAATATAATTTCTTGAGAGTTTAGCATGCAGAATATTGATTAAGAACCAACACCTATGAGTGGAAAATACAGAAAGGGAGTGGGTAGAAATAAAAACTAAGTTGTGATGCAAACCAATCACAGTCTTGGACAGGCCTTCTAGGGAGCTCGGGAGTTATAGGGACCCTTCAGAATTGCCCCAGGTTGGTCTGAGATGGTCAGTTCTTTATATCCCCACATCAATCATTGAGCATGGGCTGCTTCTAGGAGGGGCATAAACTTGAGACAGACATCTCTTCGGCTGCAGCATTCCCTACAGAGGATGACAGATAAAGGCCAGCAGTAGTAACTGCAGCTGAGATAACAAATCCTTCACTTAAGGAGAATCTGGGCAAAAAGTTACTTTGTCCACCACACTAATACATTTATTAATACAGTGTTTTTGAAAACACAAAGTAATATTGTACTGATTTTTGAGAGTTTGTGTGTGTGTGTGTGTGTGTGTGTGTGTGTGTGTGTGTGTGTGTGTGTGTGTTGGAGTCTCACTCTTGTCTCCCAGGCTGGGGTGCAGGGGCATACGCACAGCCACTGCAGCTTCAACCTTCTGGGCTCAGGCAATCCTTCTGTCTCAGCCTTCCAAGAGCTGGAACTACAGATGCATGCCACCACACCTGACTAGTTTTTTGTGATTTATCGTAGAGACAAGGTCTCACCAAGTTGTCCAGGCTAGTCTCGACCCCCCAGTTTCAGGCAATCCTCTTACCTCAGCCTCCCAAAGTACTAGGACTACAGGCTGAACCACCACGCCCAGCCTTTTGAGAGATTTTAAAACTTTATTTTCAAATAAGTAATAGTCTTTCTTTCTACTCAGAGATTTAAAAGTTAGAAAATAACCTGTAATCAGCAATTGAGAGTATTTATTTATTTAGGTATCTTGTTATATACAGTTTTTATATGAGGTGCTTAATTATGATTTATTAAGCAGGCGTGTGTTCACAATTTACTGTTTAAGACATGATCTACTCTACTGTTCTCTACTTCTCTACTGTTTAAGTCAAGATCCTTATTTGTAATGGAGAGAATAACTGTTTGATAGTAATTAGAAGTGTGCTTTTCAATAAAATAGTGCCACCAACTAGTCAATATTTCATAAGAAACAAATTCCAACCAATCTTATTAACATCCAAAACTGTGAAAAGATATATGTGAAGGGTAGAGAACTTAGTAGATTGACTCAGGAGGATGTTTGAGACAGCACACTGAAATGAGTATTCAGATTTCCCCAGCTTATTCTCTTTAACGTCTACGTGCTATGTATCAGTGAATGACTGGAATTCCTAAAAGATGATCTGCAAACAAAATGGCACCAACATGGACTCTAGAAAGGCACAGTACATTTGCTTAGATATGGAAGTGGGGAAAGGATGGGAGATGAAAAGGAATGTCTCAACGCATTTTGTAAAGCACACAAAGAATATGCATCTAGAAAATAATTTATCCCAGGAAACAAAATAAAAGTTTAGACAAATATTTTCCCATGGTTTCAAAGAAATTAAAGATGCTATAATCTAATTATTTTTTTAAACCATCATAAAATAAATACAAGGATTTAAAGAAGAGACAATAAGACCAAAATGAAAAAGCAACTAGTAGAGATAGAAGTCACTAAACCACTGAAAAGATAAAATACTAGGAAAAAATTTCATTGTGAAAACACAATGATAGTTGAAAAAGTTCTTAGCTACTAACAAATAACGTATAAACTAATTCTAGAAGAATGTTGTGGAAGACAAAGGTGACCCAACTCATGAACAACCAATATACTGGAACTGGCTTGCACAAGCTTGCCAGAGCTGACTGGGCACATAAATACCTTTTCTTAATTCCATTTTCTGTAATATCGCATTGGTAGCTCGACATCAGCCATTGTGGAAGTATTTACAATATATAAATTGGCAAACATTACAAATTAGGGGATGTTTTTTGTTTCAGACAGCCAGTTATCACACATTTACCAGAATATTACTTCCCACAATCTTTGCTGTTAAAAAATAAAAAAATGAAAGAGAAAAAAGTAATCAAAGATATAAGAGAAGTGCAGAAGTTAATTTCTTGGAATAAAGGGTATTAAATCAGTGGAACAAAAAAATAGTTGTCTAAAAAATAATAATAATCAATACAGAACAATTAACTCCAAAGTATATTCAACTGAAGTTAGAGAACTTCAAAGACAAATAATGTTCAGCATATCTAGACAGAAAAGACAATTTACAGACAAGAAAAAGAAAATCAGTTTGCATTTAGATTTCCTCACAGATCACAAATGCCTGAGTGACTGTTCTGAGGCAAAGAAAAAGTGACCCAAGAGTGTTTGCTTTCCTAGCCTGGTTGCTCTTCAGGTTTTCAAGGCAACAGTCAATTGTTTTCAAACATACAATAAGTCAGGATACATAGCAAACATAAGTCTTTATAGAATTCTACTTCATCATTAAATCCACATAACTAAAGAAATCATTTTTTAGAAATGAAATCTCATGAGCAATGAAACTGTGGTCAGATGTGATGAAGATAATTGTATCTGTTTTAAAATAAATCTAAGGCTAAAAACCTGTGTTGGGGATTCAGTCAGAACATAAATATTATTAGGTAATTCACTAAAATCTGGAGGTAGAAAGGAGGAGGCTTAACTGTAATAATTTCCTCAGTAAGAGATCAATATATATGACTGAAACTGAAGCATACAGATACAAAACCCACTTCCAACCTCATCGTGCTTTTTCATTGTGTGTTTTTCTTATCTTTGAAGGAATATTTTACAAACTTATCTCTCTCGTTGTGAAAAAACACTTTTCTGAAGTTTAGAAATTAGTGCAGGTACATTTTAGCTTCTTTTCTTATTTAATTTTAATCAGATTACATATAATTTAGTTTTAAAATAACATGAGGATACCATCCACACCTAAAAAAGCATATCTGTCAATTTATCCTATTTGTTATAATCTTATATTTATAGATCTTCTGATATAAGAAGATTTATGAAATATTATAAACCAAGAAACATTTTTGATTAAAAGATTCTTGGTTGATTATTTACTTCTCTATATTATTAGAATTCCTTAAAATTTTAAAGAATGAAGTATGTATTTAAAAAAATTTTTTTCCAAATGTAATAAATATACCCAATGGAATATCATGCAGCCAAACAACCTGAACATGGTGGCTCATTCTGTAATCCTAGCACCTTGGGAGGCCGAGACGAGAGGATTGACTGAGCCCAAGGGTTCGAGACCAGCCTGGGTAACTTGGCAAGACCTTGTCTCTAAAATAAATTAAAAAAAAAAAATTAGCTGGTGCTGGTGGTACACACCGGTAGTTCCAACTACTTGGAAGGCTGAGGCAGAAGGATCGCCTGACCCCAGCAGGACAGGGCCGTGGTGGCTGTGAGCGTGTCACTGCACTCCAACCTAGGTGACAGAGTGAGATATCAACTCCCCACCCCCCAAAACAAGGACAAACATATGGACTTCACAGCAACTTGGTTGGATTTAGAGTTTATCATAATCAGTGATCTATCACAGATACAAAGAAGAGTACCACACGTTCTGACTCATAAGCAGACCCTGAGCATTTACTGTAATACTATAAGAAAAGGATTGGCAGTAGTGGGATACTGCCAGGGTAGGGTGGAGCAGGAACACAACATCAATAAGGACACCTGATCTCAAACCAGGCAAAGTGGGGACCAAAGGAAGGCCCAAACTTTGCCTGTACAATAACCACTGGTATACCTAATGCTGAATTGTCCCCCACATCTTTAAAATAATAAATAAATATGTCATTTTTTCCAAAATATTATTCCTTTTTCTGATGCATTAAACCCTTATAGAAAGCTAGGCACAGTGGCATGCTACTGTAATCCCAGCTACTCAGGAGGCTAAGGTGAGAGGATTACTTGAGTCCATGAATTCAAAGCCAACCTGGGCAATATAGCAAGATTCTGTCTCTAAGAAAAAAAATTTTTAATTAAAAAAACTAACAGAATATTTAAAAAATGAAAATAGATAATTAAAGTAAGTCTAGATTAAAGTTATTCATTCAGACAAAAATTTTAAAAAGACACAAATCACTAGTATCAGGAATAAAATATGAGATATTGCTACAGATCCTGAAGGCTTTAAAAAGGATAATTTAATACTTTGAACAACTTTATGCTCATAAATTTAACAAGTTACAAGAAATGGACAATGTCTCAAAGCCACACATTACCAAAAACTCAATCAAGATGAATTACATAATCTGAATAGTCTTAAAATTATTGAAAAATTTAATTTATAATTATAAAGCTCTCCAAAATGAAATCTCCAGGCCCAGATGATTTCATTGGAGAAATCTGCCAAACGCTGGAAGAACAAGTCTCACTGTTACACAATTTTCTTGAGAAAGCAAAAGAGAAAAGAGTATTTTTCAACTCATTTGATAAGAGTAGTATTATGGTAATACCCAAACCAAACAAACTCAGCACAAAAAAAAAAAAAAAATGTAAACTAACTTATCTTATGAACAAAGATGCAAAAATCCCCCAAAACAACTTACCAAACTCATTCAAACTGAAGCTTACAATGCACGGAAAAAGTTGTGTGGGATCAAGTGAAGTTTGTATCAAGAATGTAGGGTTGATTTAATACTGAAAAACAAGTTACTGTAATTTATCATACTAAAAACTCAAAAAGAAAAACAATATAATATCAATTGATGTAGAAAAAAATTGGCAATATCCAACACAGATGCATGAATAAAAACTCTCAGCAAGTTGGGAACAGAGAGGAATAACTTCAATTTGATAAAAAGCCTAGAGGCCGGGCGAGGTGACTTCATGCCTATAGTCCCAGCATTTTGGGAGGCCTAGGTGAGAGGATTGCCTAAGCCCACGGGTTCGAGACCAGTCTGGACAACTTGGCGAAACCTTATCTCTACAATAAATCAAAAAATTAGTTGGCGCGTGGTGGCATGTGCTCATAGTTCCAGCTACTTGGAAGCAGAAGGATAACCTGAGTACAGCAGGTCGAGGCTGCAGTGGCTTGCATGCCACTGCACTCCAGCCCGAGTGACAGTGAAGACGCCAACTCAAAACAAACAAACAAACAAAAAACAAATCCATAAAAGACCTCTAGCTAACATCAGACTTAAAGGTGAAAGACTGACAGCTTTCCCCCTAAGCTGTAGAACACGGCACACATGATTGTTCTCACCAGTCTTACTCAGCACAGTACTGGAAGTTCTAGCCACTGAAATTAGGCAAGAAAAATAAATAAACGACTTTGGGTTTAAAGTGAATAAATAGGCTGGGCACAGTGGCTCAAGCTTATAATCCCAGCACTTTGGGAGGCTGAGACAAGAGGACTGCCTGAGCCCAGAGGTTCAAGGTCAGCCTGGGCAACTTGAGAGACATTGTCTCTACAGTAAATCAAAAAATTAGCCAGGTCTTATTATGATAGCACATACTAGTAATTCCATCTACTTGGAAGGCTGAATGGAAGGATCACCTGAGCTCAGTAGGTCAAGGCTGCGATGGCTGTGAGCATGCCACTGCACTCCAGCCTGGGCGACAGAGTGAGACTCCAACACACACACACACACACACACACACACACGAATAAACAAAACAGTTTGTATCTGCAGATGTCATAATTGTCTACAGTAGAAAAATGCCAAGGAATGTACAAAATAGCTCCTAAAATAATAAATGAGTCCCACAATGTTTTAGGACACAAGATTAACACAAAAAATTAATTGTATTTCTGTATACTAACCAAGAACATACAAAAAATGAAATTTAAAACACAATATGATTTATGATTGCACCAGACAATGAAATACTTAGGTATAGACTTAATAAAATATGTATATAATTGATATGCTGAAAATTACAAAATACAAATAAAACAACTCAAAGGAGATCTAAAGAAATGGAGAGACATACTGTCTTCATAGATCAAAAGACTCAGCATAGCAAAGATATACTTTCTTTAATTAATCTATATGTTTAGTGAAATGCTTATAGATATTTCAGTATACTTTTTGTAAAGTTTATTCTATAATTCATATAGAAAACCACAGGCTCTAGAATAGATAAACAATTTGACAAGGAAGAGTATGTTTGGAAAAATTATTCTACCCAATGTTAAAACTTACTTTACAGCTACTGTAATCAAGACAGTATAGTCCTGGTAGAGGGATAGACACTTAGATTAATGGAACAAACAGAGAATGCAGAAATAGACCCGCATCAATATGAACAACTAATTTTTCACAAAAGTGAAAAAACAATTCATTGGAGAAAGATTTTCAACAAGCTTGTATGAAAATTAAGTTGATACAACTTAATATACATAGGCAAAAACAAATAAAAACAAAATAAAATAAAAAACACTACTCACAGCTAATATCATGCTCAGTGGTGAAAGACTGAGGTTTTTCCTCTAAGATCAAATAAGATCGGGACCAAGACAAGGATATTCACTTTTAACACTTCTGTTCTCCATAGTATTGGAAGTGTTAGCCAGAGAAGTTAGGCCAAAAACAAAAACAAAAACCAAACAAACAAGCCCAAACACACAAAACAAAAAGGTATCAAAATGACTTTTGTTTGAAGATGACATGATCTCATATGTAGAAAATCCTAAACAGTCTACACACACACACACACACACACACACACACACACACACACACACAAACTATTAAAACTAATGATAGTCAAATTCAGCAAAGCTGCAGGATACAAATTCAGCATGTAAAAGTGTGTTAAAAATGAACAAATGGTGTTAAGAAAACTGAACATCCCCACAGTTGCATTTCTACACAGTAGCAATGAACAATCCTAAAAGGAAATTAGAAGAACAATTTTATTTACAATAGCATTAAAAAGAATGCAATACATTAAAATATATTAGAATCAGATATATTCAAGGCTTGTATGCCGAAAAGTATAAAACATTGCTAAAGAAATTAAAGAATATATAAATAAATATTCCACAATCATGGATTGAAAAACAATATTGTTAAGGTATTAATGCTACCCAAAGCAGTGTACAAATTCAATGCAATTCCTAGCAAATTTCAGAGCAACAATAGAAAAATATATCCAAAAATTCATATGGAATTTCAAGAGACTCTACATAGTCAAGATAATCTAGAAAAAGAACAGAGATAGTGGATTCACATTTCCTGATTTCAAAACCCTCTACAAAGTTACAGTAATTAAAACAGTATGGTACTGGGATAAAGACAACACATGGACTGATGAAATAGAATAGAGAGTCAGTTATCAAGACCATTCAGTGGGAGGAAGAACTGCCTTTTAAACAAATAGTGTTAAGAAAACTGAGAGATTTTGGGCAAGATGGTGGAGGAACAGATTGGACTGTGAATGTCTCTGCAAAAGCGAGTGTCCATAAACACTGTCTGCGTGAGTGGGTGTGTACCAGTGGGTGATTGAAAGTTCATCTGAGGGGAGACTAGGGTTTTTGCACCCAGGGCTCTCCTCTAGAGGTGACTGCAACTCCCCACCACCCTGAGATTGGAGACCCCAGAGTGCAGACTCATCTGCTGTTCTCAGGGTTTTCCTGAGACAAGGCAGTGGAAAACAGCTGATCCTCAACACCTGGCACCTGGCCCACACAATTACCTGTGACAGCAGTGTGGCACAAGCCCCAGGATCCATGGAGAAAGCAGGTCATGGAAAGCTGGAAAGGAGTCCTGCCACCAGTGAGGACTATTTTTTCTATTCTGGGACCAGGCGGAGACCTGCATTGCCCTGCTCAGTTCCACTCAGCCTCCAACCTGGGACATAGAGGTTATCACCTCATCAAACTTAGAGAGACAGATGCCCCTACCCCATGCTGGAACAGGCAAAGACACATCAGATCTGAGTGGGAGAATTAACAGGAGCGGCAGTGAAAAGGCTGAGTCTGGATCTGATCCATCCTCTTCCCACAGTAAGTCCATGAGGCATCTGACCCACACTGAGAGCAAGCCTGCACTGAGAGCAGACAGGAGGGACTGGAGACCAGAACTGAAAGGAAGTTGGAATTACAGGAACAGCCTCAGAGTAGTCAGTCTTGTCTTTGTTTGTTTCTTGTTTATTTTGTTTTGCTTTTTTTGTTTGTTTTTTGTTTTAGTTTTTTTCTCTTCTCTCTTTCTGTTTTTGATTATGTTTTCATACTTGCTTTGTTTCTGTATTTTAATGCTGTTTTTAAGACTTCCTGTTTGTGTATGGGTATTTCTGAGGGAGAGTACATCAATAGGGGAACTTTTGTCAGTTTGTGTGTTTGTATGATTATCAGTATTTCTTGAAATCTTTTCTGTCGTTGTTTCTCTGTTCATTTCTTTTTTTTTTTTTTTTGAGTTGGAGTCTCACTCTGTCGCCCAGACCAGAGTGCAGTGGCCGCTCCCGGCCACCACAGCCTCAACCTGCTAGGCTCCGGCGATCCTTACGCCTCAGCCTTATGAGTAGCTGGAATTACAGGCATGCACTACCACGCCCGGCTGATTTTTTGATTTATTGTAGAGATGAGGTCTTGCTGCCAAAGTGGGTCTTGAACCCACGGGCTCAGGCAATCCGCTTACCTCAGCCTCCCAAAGGCGCGGGATTACAGGCTGAGTCACCAAGCCCAGCTTCTCTGTTTCTTACTCAGTACATCTGTCTGTTTTCCCTCTTTTTCTCCTCTTCACCCTACTCTCATCTTCCTCCATCCTTTATATATTCTTTTTCTCAACTCATTTTGCTTTCAGAGGACAAACATTTACCCCCACTGCATGGACAGATTGTAAGGCAGTGAGATTTGGGTTCCAGGAGGCTCACACACCTGCAGATACTGGGATCTGCAGAAAACATCTGAATCACAGCTCCCACCTTCAATTAAATCTCAAGACTGGAAAAAGTATGGCCTCCCACCCCCAGTCCAGCTTCAGAATTGAACAAAGCCAGAGGAACTGCATAAGGAAGGATAGGAGATTGAACAAACAGAAGTAAAAGCTACTTCCCATCACTGAACAACAAAATTAAAGAAGAGTTTAAAAAAAAAAGGAGGGGGGATAAAAATGTACAAAAATGAAGTAAAACCAAAGGAAGAATATGGGTCTCACACAGACCCCTGGGAGGTCAACCACTAAGAATACAGATTTCAAAATGCAAACAATGAAGAGCCCCCAGAATGACTGGTCTCAAACCACAAACCCAACTATCAAGATATTAATAGAGAGAATAAATAGAAATGAGGAGAGAAAAGAGGAAAGAATGAAGGAGTTGATAACTGAGATAACAGCAATAAAGAATACAGCGAACAAAATAAAAAACAAACTGATAGGTATGGAAAGCAGAATTAACCAAGCAAAAGAAAGAATCTCAGAGCTTGAGGACCAAAATATGGAACTAACCCAAAGTGTTAAAAACATAGAAAAGAAGCTTAAAAAGACAGAACAAAACCTCCAAGAGATGAAAGATTATTTTCAGAGGCCAAACCTAAGATTAATTGGAATCTCTGAGCCAGATAGAGACAGAGACCATCCAGAACAAACATTCCATAAAATTATCAATGAATATTTCCCTCATCACATCAGTGATGCAACCATTCAAACACAAGAGATTCAGAGAACCCCTGCAAGACAGCAAATGAGAAGACCAACCCTTAGACACATAGCAATTTGCCAACACAAAGTAGATATAAAAGAAAAAATCCTGAAGGCAGCAAGAGAGAAAGGTCAGATTACCTACCTGGGAAGACCAATTAGAATAGCAGCAGACTTATCTATAGAAACACAGCAGGCCAGGAGAGCTTGGAGCCCAATCTTCAAAGTTCTCAAAGATATAAAATATCAACCAAAAATTACCTACCCAGTTAAGCTAAGCTTCATCAATGATGAATAATTAAATCCTTCCCAGACATTCAGTTCCTAAGAGTTCATGCTACCTCCAGACCAACTCTACAAGAAACACTTAAGAAAATATTAAACACAAAAGAAAAAAAGAAAAGGACAACATATTTCAAAAGGATTCAGGGAGAAGATTGAAAACACAGATGACGGCTACTCGGAAGGCTGAGGCAGAAGGAACGCTGGAGCCCCAGCAGGTCGAGGCTATGGTGGCCAGGAGCGGCCACTGCACTCCAGTCTGGGTGACAGAGAGAGACTCCAACTCAAAAGAAAAGAAAAGAAAAGAAAAGAAAACACAGATGAATCAACCCAAAAATCAAAAGAAAGACAAAAAAAAAAATAAACAAGCAAACAGCAGCAGCAACAAGAAACTCTATATGAACCTCATGACAGGGATAAACTCTCACATCTCAATAATTAGCCTGAATGTGAATGGACTAAATGCACCACTGAAGAGACATAAAATGGAAAAATGGATATAATATCATGAGGCAACAATATATTTTCTCCAAGAGACTTTTCTCATCCAAAGGACACTCACAGACTCAAAGAAAGAGGATGGGAAACAAAATTTAAGGTGAACAGAGCACAAAAGAGAGCAGGGGTCACAATCTTAATATCAGACAAAATACCCTTTAAGCTATCAAAAATTATAAAAGATATGGAAAGTCACTATATAACGATAAAAGGCTCAATTCACCAACAAGATATATCCATCCTAAACATATATGCAGTCAACATGGGAGCACCAACTTTCGTAAAACAACTTCTAAGTACACTAAAAAAATATATTGACTCTAGCACTATCATAGCTGAGGACTAAATCCCAACTAACAATCCTAGACAGATCAAGATAAAAAATTAACAAGGATTGATTGATACCTACAGAATACTCCACCCAACAACCATGGAATATATATTCTACTTATCACCACATGGAACTTACTCTAAGATTGACCACAACCTTGGCCATAAATCAAGCATAAACAAAATCCATAAGATTGAAATACTGCTATGCACCTTCTCAGACCACAGTGGAATAAAAATAAATATCAACACTAACAAAGTTTCCCCCAAAACCCACAAAGACATGGACACTAGACACCATGATGCTAAACAACTCCTGGGTCCACATGGAGCTCAAAAAAGAGATTAAAAGATACCTGGAAACAAATGAAAATGAAGAAACATCTTACCAAAACTTCTGAGATGCCTACAAATCAGTACTATGAGGGGAATTCATACCTCTGTGAATACCCATGAAGAAAATGGAAAGATTACAAGTTAACAAGCTCACAAACTACCTAAGGAAGTTGAAAAAATAAGAACACAAAAACCCTAACTTCAGAAGAGGAATCCAGATCACCAATATAAAAGCTCAAATATGAGACATAGAAGACAAAAATATAATACAAAAAATCAACAAAACAAAAAGCTGGTTCTTTGAAAGAATAAACAAGACTGATGGACCCCTAGTAAGAAAAAGAGAGAGAAAGCTGAAATAAACACAATGAGAAATGCAAAAGATCAAGTCACAATTGACCTAGAAGAAATACAAAATATTATCAGAGACTACTAGAAATACTTGTATGGAAACAAACTTGAAAACCTAAAGGAAATGGAGGACTTTCTGACATCACACAACCTTCCTAGGTTGAAATAAGAAGAAATTGAGACCCTAAATAGACCAATAACAATCCAGGAAATTGACTATGTCATAAAAAAAACTACCTACAAAAAAAAAATCCCTGACCAGATGACTTTCCAGAAGAATTCTACAAAACATACAAGAAGGAACTGATACCAATCCTATTGAAAGTATTCCAGGCAATTGACAAAATAGAACTCTCCCCAAATCATTTATGAAGCTAACATAACATTGATATGAAACCAGGTAAAGATCCAACAGAGAAAGAGAACTACAGGCCAATATCCTTGATGAACATAGATGTAAAATTCTCAACAAGATCCTAGGAAACTGGATCCAACAACACATCTCGAAAATCATCCACCATGACAAAGTAGTCTTCATACCCGGGATGCAGGGCTGGTTCAACATCAGCAAGACCATAAACATAATTAAATACATCAACAGATGTAAAAACAAAAACCACATGATTATATCATTAGACACACAGAAAGTGTTTGATAAAATCCAGCACTCCTTCTTGACAAAAACCCTTGAACATCTAGGCTAGATGGAACATACCTCAAAATAGTAAGAGCCATTTATGAAAAACCAGTAGGCAACACACTGCTAAACAGAAAGAAATTGGAACTATTTCCCCTGAAAACTGGAAAAAGACAATGATGCCCATTCTCATCCCTCCTGTTCAACATAGTTTTGGTTGTCCGATCTAGAGCTAAAAGACAAGAGAAGGAGACCGGGGTATCTAAATAGGATAAGAGGAAGTCAAGTTATTCCTCTTTGCAGATGACATGACTCTATACCTCAAAATCCCAAGAGAATCTGTCAAAAACCTCCTTGAATTGATAAAGGACTTTTGCAAAATCTCAGGGTATAAAATAAATGTGCAAAAGGCAGTTGCATTTCTATACACCAACAATAAACAAGCAGAAGCCCCCCAAAAGAACAATCCTATTCACAACAGCCACACAAAATAATGAAATACCTTGACATCTTCCTAACCAGAGACATTAAAGAAATTTACAATGAAAACTACAAAACACTACTCAAAGAAATCAAAGATAACACAAACAAATGGGAAAATATGCTATGCTCATGGATTAGAAGAACCAACATTGTTAAGATGTTCATCCTACCCAAGGCAATCTACAGATTTAATGCAACACTCATTAAATTACCTGCAGCATTCTTCTCAGACCTGAAAACAACAATACAGGAATTCATATGGAAACATAAAAAACCATGAACAGCCAAAACAATCCTCAGCAAACAAAACACAACAAAACAAAACAACAACAGCAACAACAAAAAGCAGGAAGTATCATACTCCTAGATTTTAAACTTTATTATAAATCTACAATAATCAAAACAGCTCAGTATTGGTACAAAACAGGCATATAGACCAATGAAACAGGATAGAGATTCTGGAAGCAAAACCTCAATTTCTCAACCAACTCTTATTTGACAAAGCCTCCACCATCAACCACTGGGAAGAGGAGAACCTAGTCAGTAAATGGTATGTACTGGCAAAACTGGCTGACCACAGCAAAAGATTAAAACAAAACCCGTACCTATCACCTTACACAAAAATAAACTCTAAATGGATCAAAGACCTAAACATAAAACCTCAAACTATAAGAACCTGAGAAAATGCAGGAGACACCCTTATGGAAATTGGAACTGGCATCCAATTCCTGATCAAACCCCAGGTGTCCATGCCGTAAAAGATAAGATAGACAAGTGGGACTTCATCAAACTGACAAGCTTCTGCAAAGCCAAAGAAACCCTCAAGAGAGTAGGGAGACAGTCCACACACTGGGAAAAAATATTTGCCAACTGTATATCTGACAAAGTTCTAACATCCACAAGGAACTCAAATGTGCCAAAAAGAAAAAAAATAAACAGCCCCATTACAAAGTGAGCAAAATATATGAATAGACACTTCTCAACAGAAGACATATGAGCAGCCAACAGATATATGAAAAAATGCTCAGCCTCACTAGTTATCAAAGAAATGCAAATTAAAACCACACTGAGATACCACCTAACTCCACTCAGGATGGCCATCATCAATACTTCAAAAAACAAAAGATACTGGAGAGGTTGCAGTGAAAAGGGAACATTTCTACACTGTTGGTGGTAGCATAAACTAGTACAACCTCTGTGGAAAACAGTTTGGCGATTCCTAAAAGATCTAAAAATTGACCTCCCATATGACCCCACAATCCCTCTACAGGGAATATACCCAGAGGATCTCAGATCACTCTATGAAAAAGATACCTGTACATGTTTATTGCAACATTATTCACAATTGCAAAAATATGGAATCAAACTTGCTGCCCATCAAAAGAGGACTGGCTAAAAAAAATGTGGCACCTATACACGATGGAATATTATGCAGCCATAAAGAGGGACAAAATTATGAACTTCACTGCAACTTGCATGGACTTAGAGTCTGTAGCACTGAGTGATCTATCACAGAAGCAAAGGACTGAGTATCACACGTTCTCACTCACTAGTGGACCTTGAACAACTATTGTAATACTATATATACTATAAGAAAAGGATTGGCAGTCGTGGGAAACCACTGGGCAGGGGGGCGGGATTGGCAGTAGTGGGAGTCTGCTGGGGGAAGGGGGACACACCTCTTCAACAAGGGTACCTGCAAAATGAACATTTGTATACCTAACCCTGAATTGTACCCCACATCTTTAAAATAAAAAATTTAGGCCGGGTGTGGTGATTCAAGACTGTAATCCCAGCACTTTGGGAGGCCAAGGTGAGGGGATTACCTGAGCTCAGCAGTTCAACTCTAGGGTGACCATAAGCATGCCACTGCACTCCAGTCTGGGCAATGGAGTGAGATTCCAACTCAAAAAAGAATTTTAAAAGAAAAGGAAAACTGAACATCCCCACAGACTAAAGAATAAAGCTTGTCCCTTATACTATATATAGAAATTAACTAAAAATGGATCAAAGATCAGATGTATGAACCAAAACTATAAAACTTTTAGAGGAAAATATAGGGGAACATCTTCATGACATTGAATTTAGCAATGATTTCTTGAATATTACACCAAAAGCATAGGCAAAAAAATAAAATTAGATAAATTGGACTACATACCATTTAACCTCTGTGCAAAGGATGCAATCAAGAGCATAAAAATGACCCACAGAATGAGAGAATATGTCTGCAAATCATATATCTGGTAAAGAATTAATATGCAAAACTTTTCAAAGAACTCCCAAAACTCACAACAACTACAAAATGGTCAAATGCCTTGTATAGGACATTTCTCCAAAGAAGATATACAGATGCTCAATAAGCACATGAAAAGATGCTCAATATCACTAATTGGGGAAATGCAAATCAGATCACAATGAGATGCCTCATCTCACTTATTAGCATGGCTATTAATAAAAAAACAAAGTAACAGGAATTGGCAAGGATATGGATAAATTAGAACTCTTGTGCACTGCTAGGAAAATGTAAAAATGGTACAGCTTCTATGGAAAACATACTACAGTTAAAAATACAACAACAACATAGAATTAACACAGAATCTAGCAATTCCACTTCTGGGCATATACCCCAAAAAATTGAAAGTTGGGACTTGCACAAATATTTGTATGCCAATGTTCATGGCAGCTTTATTTGCAATAGCCAAAAGATGGGAACAAACCAAATGTCCATCAACAGATGAATGAAAAACAAGATGTGGTAAACACCTACAAGAGAATATTGTTTAGCTCTAAGAAAAAAGATTGGAATTCTGATACATGGCAACTTGGCAAGACCTCATCTCTACAATAAATCAAAAAATTAGCCGGACATAGTAGCGTGCGCCTGTAGTTCCAGCTACTTGGAAGGCTGAGGCAGAAGGATCGCTGGAGCCCAGCCCAACTGGTCGAGGCTGTGGTGGCCGGAAGTGGCCACTGCACTCCAGTCTGGGTGACAGAGTGAGACTCCAACTCAAAAAAAAAAAAAAGAAAAGAAAAGAAAATATGGATAAACCCTGAATACATTATGTTAAGTGGAGTAAACCAGACACAAAAGGATAACTATTGTATAATTCCACTTATGAGGTATCTAAAACAGTCACATTCATAAAGACAAAAATATAATATATAATAGTGGTTACCAGAGACTGGGAAAGGAAGGAACAGGGAGTTATAGTTTAATAGGTACAGAATTTTCAGTTTGGGATGATTAAAATGTTCTGGTGGTAGATAATGGTAATGGTTGCAAAAGAAAGTGAGTGTGCTTAATGCCATTGAATTGTACACTTAAAATGGATAAAATGTTAAATTTTGTGTTAGCTATATTTTACCACAATAAAAACAAAACCAAACAGGAATTAAAAAACCCTAAACCTAACACCTTACACAAAAAAATTAACTCAAGATAGACTATAGGTTTAGATGTAAAATGTAATAATGTAACACTCTTAGAAAATAAAACTGGAGAAAATCTTCAGTATCTATGTCTGGCAAAGAGTTCTTATACTTGACATCAAAACCACATCTATAAAAGAAAAAATTAATAAATTAGACCTCAAAAAAATTATAAATGTTTTCTGTGAAAGGCCCCAGAAAAGGATGAACAGACAAACTACAGATTGGGAGAAAATACTTTCAAACCACCTATATGCCCTATGAAGTTTATCAAGAACTCTCAAAACTAAACAGTGGGGAAAAAAAATCCAACTAAAATGGTCAAGATACAAACAGGCATTTTACCCAAAAGAATATACAATGCCAAATATACACACAAAAAAAATGTTCAATGCCATAAAACATTAGGAAAATACAAACTGAAACCACAAAGATATGTCACTACATACCTATCAGACTGACTACAATAAAAAATGGTGATAATGCCAAATGTTGGTGAGGATGCAGAAAAAAACTATATATAACTCATGAATTGTTAGTGAGAATGTAAAATGGTACAACCACTCTGAAAAAAAATTGTTAGTTTCTTAGAAAACTAAATATGCTATTACCATTTGATCCAATAATTACATTTCTAGGCATTGTTATGAACTGAATACTTATGTTCCCCAAAATTCACAGATTGAAGTCCTACCCCTTAATATCCCTGCTTTCAATTATTTGAGTATGGGTACGTACCCAGAAGTGGCAGTAGGAGGTGATATCTTTGAGAGATAAGTAGAATTAGATGAGGTCATGAGGGTGAAACCCTTGTGAATAGTATCAGTGTCATATAAGTCCTGAGAGAGCTTGCTCCCTGCATCTTTCATGTGAGGTTACAGAGAGAAGTTGGTATGAATTAGAAAGTGGACCTTCAATAGACACTGAATCTGCCAATGCTTTGATCTAGGATTCCCCAGTCTCTGGAACTGTAAAGAAAAATTTCTGTTGTTTATAATTTAGCCAGTTTATGGTATTTTGTTATAGCAGCCTAAATGAACTAAGACAGACTCATTCCAGAGAAATGAAAACTCATGTTCACAAAGAAACGTGATCAAGAATTGTCATACCAACTTTATTTGTTATAGTCAAAAGCTGGAGAGTCTAGATATCCTTCAATAGGTGAATGGTTAGACAAACTGTGAGGCATACATACTATGAAATGCTACTCAGAAATAATATAAAACAAATTACTGAAACAAATATCTTGGATAAAGCCATGTGAATTATGAGAAAAAAATGCCAAAATATTATATACCATTTATTTAACATTTTTGAAGTGACACTTTAGAAATGCAGAATAGATGAGTGGTTGCCAGGGGTTTGGATGGGAATAAGAGGTGTAGGAGGAAGGTGGGTGTGGTTATTAAAGGGAAATGTGAGGTATTCTTGTGATGATGGAACTGTCTGTATGTTGACTGTGGTGGTAAATATATAAACCTACTTATGTATATTTAATTGCATATTTAATTGCATAGTACTAACTACACACAGACACACACATACACACACACACACACACACACACACACAGAGAGAAGAAAGAGAGAAGAGAGACAGAAGGAGACAGTGAGATGGAGAGAGGGTGGGAGGAGACAGAGAGAGGGAGAAGAGAGACAGAGGGAGACAGTGAGATGGGGGAGGAAAGGAGGGAGGGAGGGAGGTGAGTACAAGTAAAACTGGGACAATTAAATGAGATCAGTGAATTGTACCAATGCTAATATCCTGATTATGAGAGATTTATTGTTTCACAAGATGTTGGGGAAAGCTAGATAAAGAATAAACTGAGCCGGGCTCGGTGGCTCAGCCTGTAATCCCGCGCCTTTGGGAGGCTGAGGTGAGTGGATTGCCTGAGCCCGCGGGTTCGAGACCCGCCTGGGCAGCGAGACCTCATCTCTACAA
>NW_007248360.1:62655-66664 GCF_000164805.1 Carlito syrichta
TCGCCAGAGCCCAGCAGGTCAATGCTGGGGTGGCCATGAGTGACGGAGTGAGACTCTAACTCAAAAAAACCCAAAAAAGCAAGAACACCAATTTCAATTAAACAAAGGAATAAAACAAAACAAAGCAAAACAAAGGCTATTAATTTATCTTTTATAAAGTGAACAGAGCCTTAGAAAAATATGGGATACTCTTAAGCAAACCAACATATGTATCATGAGACTACAAGAAGGAGAGAACAAATAGAAAGGGTAGAAAACAAATTGAAGAAATATGACTACACATTTGCATATTTATTGAAAAAATGTTGAGCTACATATCCAGGAAGCTCAATGAACTCCAAGTATAATGGAAGGAGATCCACAAACAAGGACATCATAATAAAGGTGTTGAACATTAAAGACAATGAAAAAAAAGGAAATCTTGAAAGCAGAAAGAGAAAAATGACTTGTCACTTACAAATGACTCCCAGTAAGACAAACAGCTAAATTCTCATAAAAAACAATGGTGTCAAATGGCAGTGGCATAAAATATTCAAAGTTCTGAAGGTAAAGAAAAGAAAACCAGATGCACATTTGTATACCTAACCCTTAACTGTACCCCACAATTTTATAATAAAAATATATTAAAAAAAAGAAAAAAGAAAATGAGTCACTTAATAATTCTGTAACCAGAAGAGCTATCTTTCAAAAAATGAAAGTAAAATAAAAACATTCCATTGAGAAAATTTGTTTCTATAAGATCTGCCTTATAAGACATATGACAGTAAATTCTTCAGGATGAAAGCAAGTGACCCTGTATGGTAATTCAAATCCACAATTAAAAAAAATTTTATTTTAAAGATGTTGGGTGCAATTCAGTGTTAGATATACAAATGGTTATTTTACAGGTAAAGTTTGGGCCTCACTTTCATTCCCATGTCACCTGGTTTGAGATCAGGTACCCGTATTGATGAAGTGTGCTTCCCTGCTTGCTCCCCTGTCAAATTCACATTTTTTAAAAAGGCATTCATACAGGTAATTTTATAATTATAAAAGACTATGTATATTTCTTCTCCCTTCCTCTACTAGTTATTTAAAAAAACTATTGTACAAAAACATGTGTGTAATAAATTTTTGAGCCTATAATGTAGAGGAATGCAATATATTTGCCAAAACAGCACAAAGGAGGTGGGTGGGAGCAAAAACATATTGGGCTAACAAAATTACTTCAAATGATAACTTGTATCCAGAAGAAGAAATAAAGAGATCCATAAATGACAAATAGGTTAATATGACAATATCTATAAACATAAACTTATTCCGCTTTCTCCTTTTAGCTTTTTAAAAATGTATAAGATTATAAAGTAATAATTATAAAAATGTATTGTGTGTTTGTAACATTTGTAGATATAATAACGCCACAAAAATTATCTCATGGGGATTAAGTTAGTATAAATCTGAAGCTGATTCTTAGTTAGGGTGTTGATAGTAAGCCTTAATACCATCGCTAAAGAAATAAGGAATGAAGTTTAAAATATCAGTAAAAAAATTTGAATGCTAAATAAGAAAATACTGACTTAGGGCTGGGCACAGTGTCTTGTGACTATAACCCTAGCACTTTTTGGAGGCCAAGGCAGGAAAATTGTTTGAGCCCAGGAATTTGAGACCAGCCCGAGCAGTATAGTGAGACCTCATCTCTACAAAAAGAATTTAAAAATTAGCCGAATGTGGTAGTATATCCCTGTAGTCCGAGCTACTTGGGAGACAGAGATGGGAGGATCACCTGAGTCCAGGAAGTAGAGGCTCTAGTGAGCTGGGATCTTGCCACTGCACTCCAGCCTGGGCGACAGAGTGAGACCCTGTCCCCTACCCCTGCTCCCCTAAAAAGAAAGAAAGAAAATATTTACTTAGTACAAAAGAAAGCAATAAAGGGAATATAGGGCAACAAACATGAATCGAAGTGTAAATGAATGAATTCAGAGAGATAAATTTGCTGACTTTCAAGGAAAAAAGTAGAAAGCAAACATATGCCAAATTTTAAAATGACAAGGGGGACATAATCATAGAAACAGAAGAAATTTGAAAGAAATATCTTAGGTTGCCCATGATGGCCAGTTAAAGAAGTGAGGAGTATAACAGCTATATGTGTGGTTTTAAATTCTATGTATTAATCAGTTGGGTGTTTTTTTCATTCTTCTTCCATACACCCTAATATTTTGAAAGAGGAACATCAGATTTACAAGATCATAAAGAACCACATCCAAAATTATTCAGGAAGATTAGCTTATGTCTGGTGATCCTGATGAGGTAGATCCATATCCAATGGAGTTTGTGTCTCCCTGGCTAGATTGGAGGGCAGGAATTGTCTGCATTTGTTCATCTGATTGTGGCTTCATGCCTCATGAAAACATGAGTGTGTTTAATGTGTGCACAAAACTAAAAATGAATGATGAATTTTAAAAAAAGGTTGATTGTACCAGACAGACTTGGGCCTGTCTGTCTCCAGATACGGTCCTTATCTCCCCCTCCTTTTTCTTTCTTTCTTTTCATTTTGTTTTCTTCTTTTTCTTCTTCTTGGAATTAAAGGTGAGGAAAGCTTGATTCCTGTAAACGTTATACCCCAGGATGGGTCCTCCAGCCTCTGATGGGATTTCTTCTGTGATGGAGTTGGAGAGTTGCAGGAAGGGACTTTCTGTCCCCCTTTGCCCCTTGAGTGCATGATGCCTTTGTATCTTAGTGGCCCTGCCTTCTGTGTGGCTCCAGCCCTTCTCTACTATGCTTGTTCTATCTGGTCCGCAACACTTGTCTCCTCCCTCTCTTAGTACAGCCTAGCGTGGTAACAGCTTCTTGCTATGGCTAATCTCAAGGTTGTTTCATATCCCTCTGTTTGTTTTTCCAGTACTTCCATCACCTCTGTAATCAACACCCATCTACTCCACCCTAGCCACCACTGAAACCCTCAAGTGGGTTTTACCCATCTTTTTAATTAGCAGTACATCAAGAAGTATGTTTTGCTGTTATACATGTGCATGTGTGAAGTAACAAATGAGTAAGTTTATTCTTTACTATAGTGTTTACAATAGCCAAAAAACATAAATAGGGCACTGTTAAATAATGGTTCGCCCATACAATGGAATATTATATAAGTATTAAAAAGAATGAAGCAGAATTTTGTATTTTTTCCTTTTATTTTTAGTTGACATAATAATTGTAGATATTTCTGAGGAATAGTGATATGTTGATACATGTATACAGTGTGTCAAAATCAGAATAATTAACATGTTCATCACTTCAAGCATTTATCCTCTCTGTATTATAAGCATCCAAAATTCTCTTTTCCAGCTTTTTGAAAATATACAATAAGTTGTAGTTAACCGTATTCATCCTACAGTGCTGGAGAACACTTGTACCCATTCATTTTTCCTATCTAGCTGTAATTTTCTATCCATTATCTAACTCTTCCCTGTCCTTCCTTCTTCCCTACCCTTCCAAACCTCTATTACCCACCCACAATTCTGCTTTCTACTTCCCTGAACTAAAAAATTAAAAATAAAATAAAACAAAAATTAACTCACATATAAGAGAATATGTGGTATTTATCTTTCTATGCTTGACTTATTTTGCTTAACCACTTCATCCATTTTGCTATAACAGGATTTTAATCTTTTTCTGTGACTGAATAGTATTCTGTTGTTTATATATAGCACAAGTTTTTTAATCCATTCATCTGCTGATGAACACTTAGGTTGAGTCCTTATCTTAGCTATGGTGAATAAGTATGAGGGTGTAGCTATCTCTTTTATATACTGATTTCTTTTTGCGTTGGCTAAATATTCAAAATATTTATGATTGTTGGATCATTAAGTAGCTCTATTTTTAACTTTCTTAGAAAACTTGACAGAGCTTTCCATAATGGTTATACTAATTTACATTTTCCACCAACAGTGTATAATATCTCCCTTTTCTCTGCATCATTGTCAACTTTTGTTATTTGTTGCCCCTTTGATAATAACCACTAACTGTAGTGAAA
>NW_007248360.1:66684-93003 GCF_000164805.1 Carlito syrichta
AATCAAAAAATCAGCCCGGTCGTGGTGGCGCATGCCTGTAATTCCGGCTACTTGGAAGGCTGAGGCGGAAGGATCGCCGGAGCCCAGCAGGTCGAGGCTGCGGTGGCCGGAAGCGGCCACTGCACTCCGGTCTGGGTGACAGAGTGAGACTTCCACTCAAAAAAAATAAAAATAAAAAAAAAAATAAACTGCTCTCTTTGTATTATTTCTTACAGCTACATGTGAATCTATGATTATCTCAATAAAAATTTTAATTAAAACAACTCATTTATTGTTAACTTAGCAACATTTACTGAGTACTTCTTGTATCAGTGCTGTCCAACAGAACTTTCTGTGATAATAAAAATATTCTATATATACATTGTCCAGTACAGAAACCACTAACCCTATGTGGCTACTCAGCACTTAAAATGTGGCTAGTGTGACTGAGAAACTGAATTTTTAACTTTACTTAAATCTAAATAGTCACACATAGCTAATGGTTCCCTATGCTGGACAGCACAGTCCTACATGTCAATCACTAAGGTAGGCACTGACAATTCTCAAATGAACCCCTGTCTTCTAGAAGCTCAAAGTTTACTTGAAGGAGGCTAATAAAAATACCCATATTATAAACTACTTTCCAGAGTAGGATTACTCATAGGTATTTTGTGAGCAAAGATGAAAGACTCCTGACTTAGCTGGAGTCAGAGAGGTCTTGAGAAAATGCTTGCAAACTGAAATACCTTTGGGCTGAGTCTTCAGGGCAATTAAGGCAGGCCAGGCAAATTAAGGTACCTTAACTTTGGTGATTTGGGAGAAATACTGTACCAGGTACAGGAAACAGCATTTATAAAGGCACATGCACAAGAAAAGGGATTCAGGAAAGGCATGTGTTTGATTGATGACTGCAGAGTCAACGAACACAGAAAGATAGGAAGGAGCCAGATGGCAAAGGGCCTCAGATGCCATGCCTTAGGTCTTCAATTTCATCATGAAGATTAGAGAGAGACATTGAGGTGTTTTAAGAACAACATATGTAGGTTTATGTCTCTAGAACTTCATTCTCACTTCAATGAATTGGAACAGAGCAAAATTCCAGATAGAGAGTGGATGTAGCCTCTGAGAAGAAAAATTAAAGGTTCAAATATGACAGTAGATGAAGGAAACAGATTGATAAAGAAATAGGGGCTGGATACAGTAGCTCATGCCTATAATCCCAGAATTTTGAAAGACTGAGGCAGGAGGATTGCTTAAGCCCAGGAGTTTGAGACCTGCCTGAGCAACATAGTGAGACCTAGGCTCTACAAAAAAAAAAAAAAAAAATCATAAATTAGCTGAGCATGGTGGTATATGCTCCATCTACTCAGGAGGCTGAGGCAGGAGGATCACCTGAGTCCAGGAGGTCTAGGCTGTTGAGTTGTGATCATTTCACTACACTCCAGGCTGGGTGACAGAGTGAGACCTCGACTCAAAAAAAAAAAAAAAAAAAGTAAGATCAGGAAGATGTATTTAAATAGATGTAGATGACAGGGATAACAAGTCATTGAAATGGGATCCAAGCAAACATTTGACTGGGATAACTTCATGATTGTGGTGCTACTGGCAGAGGCTGCTAATGAAAGAGAAACATTGCATTTGGAGTAGAATATGTAGAACTTGCCTTTTTTAATGTGTGGAGATTGAGGAGTCCGAAAAATTTCCAGGTCGCCGATATGTCAAAAAGGCAATAAGAAGACTAAATCTGGGGCATATCAAGGAAGTGTGGAAGAAATACCAATGTGGGTGTCATCAGAAACCACATACAGTGTTAAGATTTTCCAGGAAAACTATATTGAATGAGAATGGGCAAAGAATGTCACTTAGGCAAACACCAGCATGAAATCAGTAAGTGGAGGAAGAAGTGACCATAAGGTCATTTTTAAAAAGTGCCCAGAGGGATGATGTGGAAAGTACCCTGAGCAGTGCTGGAGAAGACAGATGAGGAAAGTTTTCACCAGGAGGGAGGAGTCTACATTGACAAATGCTTTTTTTTCTTAGCAGGAGGGAAACCAAAATTAAAACATTGTGAGGTCAAGCACAGTGACTTATGCCTCTAATCCCAGCACTTTGGGAGGCCGAGGTGGGAGGATTGCTTAAACTCAGAATTTCCAGACCAGCCTGGGCGACATAGCGAGACCTTGTCTCCACAAAAATTGAAAAACATTTGCCAGGCATGGAGATACATGCCTGTAGTCCCAGCTGCTTGGAAGGCTGAGGTGGAAGGATTGCCTGAGCCCAAGAGGTCAAGGCTGCAGTGAGCCGTGATCATGCCACTGCACTCCAGCCTGGGCAATTGAGTGAGACTTTGACTTAAAAAATGAAAAGTAAAAAATAAATTTGGTATTGGCACATGAAATAAACATCAGTAGAACAGAAGAGTTCAAAAACAAACCCAAATGCATATGGGAATTTCATTTATAAGAATGGCGGCATTATAAATCAGTGAAGAAATATCAGATTTTATGAGTCAGAGGGTATATATAACTAAAATTTCTGTAGAATTGAGCTGTAAGTGCCAGTGGTCCTAAGCAACAGTAAATTATTTTATCCAATTTAGCGAGCTCTATCCTCTTTCTGAAAGGGAAACTCATGTGCCCTTAAGGCCATGGGTTCCAGTGGGAATCTGAAATCTGCATGAAATCCCTCAAATGATTTACGTCAAACTTCTCTCCAGAACAAGAATAAGATGGCCAGATATTTGAAAATTAAAATGTTCACTGCTTGTGTATTACAGCTCAAGAAGCATAAGACATGCCAGCCAAGCAATCAAGGCCTTTTGCTTGTGTAAGTCGCTAATACATAAGTGTGTATGACTATTTCTAAACTGCTAAAATCCCAGCATGCTAATGAATATCAGTCCCAAACATCATCATCCATACCATCATGTAAAGACTACCCTCTAATACATTTCCAAACTATGATTTAATTCTGAGTTTAAAGGATGGAAAATAACGTGCAAATTTATCCACCAATGGTGGATCCATGGTGTCTTGTCATTGTTCCTGGGCTATGGGCAGGTGATGAAACTTTAAGACTCACTTGCTTGGTGAAGCTGTCAACATGGAAAGAGCATGGATTCATCTGGAGGGCTTAGTAGGGCACCTCTCTTTGCTTTGCACAGTCATAGTGATTTAAACAGGATCAGAGAGTAGATAGGAGATTTGAAGAAGGCATCACATGCTCACATCACAAAAACAGATTCTCTGTCCATTCAACCTACTCTATTCTCATTTTAATTTGTTTTTTCATTTAAAGTACATCATCACTGATGCTGCCTAAAGCCTCAGTTCCCTTTTGGAAGGGAACTTAATAGGCTCCCCTTTTGCTGGAAAACCCAACTCAATATTATGAAGATTCAGGAAGGATTTATTCAGAGAAAACAGATGAGAGTGTGTTGCACTTTCTTTTCCACATCTGGTATTGTGAGTTAAAACAAAAGTTATTGCCAGGATGAAAACCAAAGCACCATGTGACCATCTATGCCATATAGACTATAGTGGGAAATCTATTATTACTACAACAGGGGCATATTTTTATTTTTAAAAGAAAGGGCAGTAGTATAACATTGAAAAATCTTCTAAAGATAATGAGCATATTCACTCTCTTTAAGAACATTATGACCTATACTGTAGTAAATGTTAAGTATATGAGAGAGGGAGAGGAATTTGAAGTAGGAATGAGCAAGTTTGAGTGTAATATTTAGCAGTTGTGTGACCTTGGGCAGGTCACTTGCACTTACTAAGCTAGTTTTCTTATCTGCAAAATACAGATGGATGTCAAGTCTACTTTTTTTTTTTTTTCATGGAGTAGTCCTCCAAGCAAAGGACAAAGGCCTGACCCAAAGTCTTTACTCAGTGGTTTTGAATGAAAGTCTAAAAAGGTCGTTGTCAGACTTCTGTGCATCAAAATCATCTGAGATGTTTATTTAAAATAAAAATTTCTGACTTTATTCCATGTCTACTAATTCAGAGTAAAACCCAGGACTCTCAAAATCTCTGAGTGCTTCTAAAACACAATGTGGAGGGTGAGGAGGATGCTATGATGTGCCTTCCAGATGTTCCTTCAAGGAAGGATTTGTTTTCTAGCCCTAGGGGGAGTGTGGGTGGCAGGTGAACTTCAGTTCTCAGTCTGCTTTCTTCTTCTCCATCCTAGGGGTTGTGTCCAAAGGGCATTCCTTTATACACATACCGAACACTAACCTCTGTCTCAAAGTCTGCTTTCTGGACAATATAGCCTGCTTCATGTGGGAAATGTGAATTTAAAAAACAGATTTATTCATGTTCTCCCTCATCCTAAAAAAACGCGTCGGTCCTCATAACTACAGATTCCCTTGCAGGGAAGTTAAAGCCCTTTGTGATTTAATACCTGTCTTTCCTTTCTGCCTCATTTTTCCATAAGTTTTTTGTCCCCCAGGCCAGCAAGACTGAACTGTTTTCTATTTAATTGAGCATTTTCATGATGAAAGCCTTTGCTTAAGAGTTCCCTTAACATTAACTTACTCTTCTTTTCCCTATTAAAATCCTATTGTTCATGAAAGTCCCTGTCAGGTGCTACCTGAACCGTGAGATCTTTCTCAATTCTCCAGTCTCACTCTGACCTTATCCTCTTGCTATAAGTTGTGTGTTTATGTTCCCTCCTCACCAAACTGAGCTCCTGAAACAGAAATCCTGTGGGTTCCAGCATTTTTTTTCCCCACATTGCTCAGCCTAGTGCTTTAGTCATGTAGATTCACAAACTATTTGTCAGATTAACCAATAGTACTAAAGCGGTAATTTACTAAAACAAACTTGTACTGCTATATACTTGACTATATACTTGAAAAATTGCCTTCATTTATTACACAGATGAGAAAGCTGAAAGTTAAAAACTCGCTTAAAGTCATATATAATAGTAGTAAAATGGAACCATAACTCAGATATACTAACTTTTTATTACACACACACACACCCCACATATTTTTAAGTTGGAGTCTTACCCTGTTGCCCAGATTGGAGTGCAGTGAATCACAGATACCACAACCTCAACCACCTGGGCTCAGGCAATTCTTTCACCTCGACTTCCCAGCAGCTGGGACTGCAGGTGTGCACCAGCATACACGGCTAATTCTTTAAAATTTATTGTAGAGATGAGGTCTTGCCATATTGCCCAACTTCTGGCTTTCAAAACTTCTGGGCTCAAACAATTCTCTTGTCTAAGCCTGCCAAAGTGCTGTGATTACAGTTGTGAGCCCCGACATCTGGCCTACACATATATTTTAATGCTAATTTTTAACATTAAAAATATATGTAAATTTTTCCAAATCCATAGAACATACAACACCAAGAGTGAACCCTAATGTCAACTATGGACTTTGGGTGATAATGGTGTGTCCATGTAGGTTCATTAATTGTAACAAATGTACCGCTCTGGTGAGGTACGTTGACCATGGACGAGACAATGCTTATCTGGAGATGGACTAAATGAGAGAATCTCTGCATGTTCTGCTCAATATTGCTGCGAATCTAAAACTGCTCTAAAAATAAAGTCTATTAAAATTTGTTGTTGCTAACATTTAGCATAGAGTATGCAACCAATTAAATTTCTATAAAAGTTTACATCTGACTCATAAATATGTTTGTCATTTGGTTACTTTGACCACTTCAGATATATTAAAGACTAGTCAAAGCGTTCAGATGACATTTTTTAAGCAAATTACTACCACATGCCTACTTAAACATATTTTGAAACTAATCATCGTGAATTTAGTTCACTTTTTTATTTTCTCATCTTTCAATTTTTTATTTTAAATATGTGGGGTACGATTCTGGGTTAGGTATACAAATGTTCATTATGTAGGTACCCTTGTTGAAGAGGTGTGTGCCTCCTCCCCTGGCAGTTTTCCACTACTGACAAACCCTTTCTAATAGTATTACAATAGTTGTTCAAGATCTGCTTATCATTTTCTTTACATCATTTTAATGATTCTTAGATTTAGAGTTACCTCTGGTTTTGATATTACCCAATGGTTCCCAATATTATTTTGATGACTTCCTAGGGTTTCATTAATCTTATAGGAACCTAAGAAAAAGTACTTATTTTCTCAAATAAGATCTAATTAATGGCTCTGAATTGCTACCTAACTAATTAAAAATAAATGTTTGAAGTATTATATATGTTTATAAACACAAACTAAACATACCCAATCAGTCCACGGAGCACAAAAGATATTATTAAAAATGAGCAGGAAAAGTTTATGCAGTGAGTCTGTTACACTCAGTTCTCATTCATCTCTGTAGCCATGGTAATGACCCTTGGTCAACTCTGAGAACTAAACTACTGAAATGTTCACATAGTGCCTGGCTGATGACATTAGACTACACTCCCAAAACAATGGGTCAAGATGAACCACTTATCAGCATGCTTAAAGTAAATAGCAAAGTTTGTGATGTGTACTCAGGATTTGATATGGGGTAAGCCCTATGGCAGGGATGTGACTAACTCCATTTAAGAACATTAGACCCCAAGACTCAAGCAAACTTTCCTGGGCATGGGTAACTCACACATATCCCTGCAGTTCCCATCTGGAGAAGATACATCCAAGAGTTTCCCCAGAAGAAGAACAAGAAAGCCTGAAGTTGATCTCTCTAGTTTTTGTCTATACAGTATATATATATTTTCTGTTATTCTGCATGCATTCTTTGCTATAAAAAAATTTTAGCCAAGGCTATAATTTTATGTTGAATTGTGCTAGTTCTTCTAGCAAATTCCCAAACTAGTAAATGGTTGAAGGATCACTGAACACAAACACCTCAGAAGCCACTCTCTTGCTCCCATAAAATCATTACTTTCTCCCCAGTTATAACTACCATTCTGACTTCTAACAGCATAGAGTAATTTTGCCTGTTTTTGAACTGATGTGTTTAGAATCATGCAGTCTGTAATCTTTAGTCTCCAGTTTCTTTTATTCTCATTGCTGTAGAATAGTGCATTGATTATATTGCAATCTATGTTTTTATTCTTCTGTAAGTGGACATTTGGGTTGTTCCCACTTTGGGGATTATTATAAATATTTTTGCTACCTATTTTCTAATTCACATCCTTTGGTGACCATATGAAGGCACTTCTGGCAGCTATGTATCCAGGAGTGGAGCTGTTGCACCATAGGGATAGTATACGTTGAGCTTTATTTAGTAAATATTGTCAAATAATTTTCTAAACTAGTTGTATCATCTTACCCTTCCACTCACAGCATATGAGAGTTCCAAATGTTCCACATCTTTGCCACTACTTGACATTGCCTTTTTAAAATTAAATTTTATTTATTTTATTTATTTTGAAAACAGGATTTATTGAGAGGACAGAAAAGCTCCCACAGTGGGAGGGGATTTGAAAGGGTTGCCCTCTTTAAAAAATTTTAAACCAATTTAGTTAGAAAGGTTGGTATTGCATCTCAGTTTGACTTTGCATTGCTCTAATAACTAATGAAGTTAAACATAGTGTCACATGGTTATTGACCATTTAGGTAAAATTATGTGGAGTACATTTTGATCATTTTTTTTCTATGGGTTAGGACCTTTATAATTCATTTATAATTCTTTATAATCTATGAATTGGATACCTTTATTAAATATGTATTGCAAACATCTTCTTCAACTTAGTGGTCTGCTTTTCCATCACTCATAGTGTTTGATCAACCAATCTGATAACTCCATTTCAATTCCATCTCTACCATATTTCACTCAACAAATATTTATTAATTAACTGCTATATGTATTTTACATAAATATCTACTTTATATTGGGGCAAATAATAAGCACAATAATTTCTGTTTATACTTTTCCTGAGGAAATTAATGTAGCTTGTTTTCACTCTGAGACAATTTATCTTATTTAAAGAATGTGGGAAGATACTCTTAGGGTTTTAAGGTTATATTTTCTGAACACATTATTTACCAACCAGTTTTGTTTTTGTTTTTGTTTTAGAGACAGAGTCTCATTATATTGTCCAGGCTGCTTTCAAACTGACCTCAAGCAATCCTCCTGCCTCAGCCTCCCAAAGTGCTGGGATTACAGGTATGAGCCACCACACCCAGTCTACTAACTAGTTTTTTATACAGGTGTGCTAAAGCCTGGCTCTGTTCTACAACAGAGAATAGAAAGAGAAAGACAGAGGAAAAGTACTCTTGGCCTACTTTGCAAACATGTCATGTCCTTGTTTATATTATTCCCCTGGCCATTAATGTTTTTATTGTCACTAGCACAGTATGTAAATAGTATGTCTTGGTTCCAGTGTCCCTAAACGCTGATCCTTAGATAAAGACTCATGTGCAGTAAGTAATTTATTTAGGATGTGAACCCAGAACATAAAGGTAGGAGAGTAGCGAAGTGAGGCAAGGGAAGGAAAGTGACCAATAAATGGTAAGTGACCAAGCCAGTTACTTCTCTGAATAACTGGATTTTCATCCCAGTAGGAAATTCTGAGAACCAGTGTAGAACAAATGCCTCTGAGTTAATCTACTTGATAAGGTCGAGGAACTGTGGTATCTACACATGGTTTCCTTTCTGTCATTATTTCAGGGCTTCTTCTGAGTTGGGAGGTGCATGTTAATTTCCCAGCACATCTTGCCTGCTCCACTCGTAGGAAAAGCAATTTCTGTTGCCAGATCAAGCAAAAAAATCCTATGTGCCAGCAGTTGGAAGTCAGATTTCTTGGTACTGACTTAGTTATATAAGTTCAGTTTTATTAAATAGGATGCTGAAGAGGAACTTGGAAACAGAAAAAAACTTTAAGGATAAAATAACATGTACAAAACTTTTTATTTTCTTTTGGGATTTTCTTCATGTAAAAAGATCTTGACGGCCTAATGATAACAATTAAAAATTTCCATTGCAATTATACATATCTGGATTTTAGTGGGAAATGGCACCTGCTAGAATCATCTTTTATTAGTAGGACACTAAGCAATTTAAAAAATATATATTTTATGAAATATGCATATTTTATAATATATGGGTAAAAACTCCAAAATAATAAGGCTATGAAAATAGAAATGTATTTGCTCTCACATTCAAAAAATCTGATGGATGTCAATCCATGGTTAAAATGGTACCCTACGATGTATGAGATCCAAGCTACTGCTTGCTATCTTGTGCTCCATCAGACATGGTTTCTGTTCTCAGAATTATCTGATGCTCTATAATGGCTGCTGGAGCTCCAACCACTCCCAATCTCTCATAGTTGCCTAAAAGAAAGAGGGAAGTTTGAAAAAATCATATAGTGTGCTTCTCAGAAGCTTCACAACCTACATTTGCTTATATCCCATTGCTGAAAACTTGGTCACATGACCAGACTGAGCCTTAGGGAGGCTGGAAACATATTTATTTCAAGTGGCCACATGTCCAACTAAAATGGAAGCTTTACTACTGAAGAAGTTGTGAGGAAAGAGACATTTGAGACAACTATCATTCTTTTCCTCACAAGACCAAAAATGTGAAAGGGCGATTAAAAAAATCCAAAATATAAATATCCTATAACAGATAGTTGTTGCTTTAAACAGTTATGACTGAGATGTAGGAGAAAACCAGTGTTTTCCTTAGACTCCTCTTGAACTCATATTTAGATCAAAATCTTATCAACTTGGAAAATTCTATGAGTCCGAAAAGGCATATAGAATGGCACAATGGGCGTTGGAGACTTGACGGGAAGGATGGGAGGGAGGCCAAGATGAAAAAAATTAACTATAGGGTATAAACTGCACGAAGGGAAGTGACGAGTACGTTTAAAGCTCAGACTTCTTTAACACAATGTAATTCACCCATGTAACCCAAAACCACTAGTACCCCTAAAGCTATTGAAATTAAAAAATATATATATATGAAAAATCAAAATATTGTATGTAAACAGTATGGACCTTATTCCAGGGGTGTGTGTGTCTGTGTGTGTGTTTATGTGTGTGTGTGGTGTACGTATGAGTATGTCTGTGAAAGTGTTTAAGTTAGAAACCTGCAGGGAGTCCTTTCTTTTTGACACTAGCCACGCTATGGAGGTGGTGATACAATTTGAATCCGTGGAATTGAGAGATGACATAAATAAGTACCAAAAGCTCACAGGGAAAAATTCTCAAACATCAGTTTATTTTTATAGGTCTCATTCCTCATTGGCATGGTATTACAATACAAGCCATTTATTCAATTTCTGAATCTGAGGTACTCTTATGATAGTATGATAATTTTTTTTTTTTGAAGTTAGGGTCTCACTCTGTCACCCAGCCTGGAGTGAGTGGCACAATCATGGCTCATCTCACCTTCGACCTCCTGGGCTCAGGTGATCTTACCACCTCAGCCTCCCAAGTAGTTGAGACTACAGGCACATGCCACCAAGCCGGGCTTAACTTTTTGATTTTTTGGTAAAGACAAGGTCTTGCTATGTTGCCTATACTGGTCGTGAACTCCTGGACTCAAGCAATCCTCCTGTCTCAGCCTCTCAAAATGCTGGGGTTACAGGTGTGAGCCACCATACCCGGCCATGCTAACTATTTTTAAGTCCTACAGTTACCAGATGCATAAATTGTCCATTAGCACACTGAAAGAAAGATTTTTGAAAGAGAATGGGAGACATTTTCAAGGTGGACTTTCCTACCCATCAGGAAAAAAAACAACCCAGACCATTGGCATTGTTATTGCTCATAAATTCACAGACAGATTTTCATGGTTAAAAATAAAACCATAGATTTCTTGACAAGAAAGATGGGTAGAAACCAAATGATTTGTGATTCTACTTAGATGATTGTGATGGATAATCAGAGACACAGCTTTTCATACTGATTGGACTCATCCTTCTGGAGACCAGAAATGAAATCCATCTGGATGTTTGATGAAAGATAGCAGATGGAGTCATACCACATGGCACTGAACAGTTCTCTCTATCATAATCCACCAATGATGTTCTTTGCAAATATAAGATTACTGGAGACTTGAAAGATAATTTTTCTCTCATGGTTAAGCTCCAGATTTGTTATGGCTGTGGATTCTCCATGTTAGGAGAGAAAGTTTTTAAAATATTCTCAGTACTTTCCTTTTTTAAATTTAGAAAACAAGAAGAGACCAGCTAGCATGACTTTGTATCTTGAAAGTTCTGGAAAAATTCATTAAAGACTCATTTGTAGGCACCTTAAAAATAAATGTATGTTAATGGACAGTAATAACAATTTTCTTAAGTGAATTTCTCTGAAGTAAATGTCAAACAAAGTCAACTGCCTCAGTTGTATAATAGGTTAGTTATTATATATGAAATGTAAAAATACTTGGTTTCAACTATTTGCAACTATCTTCTTCCTCAGATTTTCATTCTCATAGACCTCAAATCTATATTGATAGTAGTTTTGAGGACCTAGTTAGTGCTTTTTCCTTCACTCTATCTCTTGTTATTATCTGCTTTTGTCTTCATTGTCTTTAATATTGGTTATACCATTCCTCTGTTTCTGTGACTCTCATCTCCACCTTACAGTATATACTTACCAAATAGGTCAACTTACTATCATTTTTGTCTAGGCCTCCAAATTAGTATCCTCTAAGTCTTACAAAAAAAGCATTTTATCTACTATCTTTTCCATTCCCCCAAGAAGTTTATTTCAAGTTCAGGTTCCCACTCACTTCATCAAGACCTTTAATCTTTCTTTTTTTTCTTTGAATAAGGACTTCCCCAAGCCATTGAAGACCCTTAATCTTTCTTTTGAAACTTCCTCTCCATGCTGAATGAAAGGGCTAAATTAAGTTTTATTCATTCATTCAACAAGATTATAAAATGCATGCAGCTCCTTAGTTATGTCATTAAATGTCAAAGACAGAAAGGCGTGGGATAATGCTATCACAACAAAGCCACTATTCGATGATAAATACACAGAGTCTGGAGCTTGATGAAAAACAGATCTTCACCTTTCTCATCAAGTTTCTCATTGGTCTTTCCAGGGTGTGTGTTAGATGAGTGTTGGGTGAACTTTCTCATTCATACTTTGTTTCTTGGTCCTGTCCATGGGATCAATAACCCTCTGGACCACCCACCCTCAGGGTGTCACTTATTCTTTAGTAGGTTCTCTTTGGTCCTCCACCCACCCTATAGAGATGAAGAAACTGCCGGGCTCAGCCTGTAATCACAACACTTTGGGGGGCCAAGACAAATAGATTGCCTGAGCCGCAGGTTCGAGACCAGCCTGGGCAACTTGGTGAGACCTCATCTCTACAATAAATCAAAAATTAGTCGAGCATGGTAGTATGTGCCTGTAGTTCTGGCTACTTGGAAGGCTGAGGCGGAAGGATCGCCGAAGCCCAGCAGGTCAACACTGGAGTGGCCGTGAGCATGTCATTGCACTCCAGTCTGGGTGACGGAGTAAGCCTCTAACAAAAAAACAAAACAAAAACTGCAGGTTCAAGATGAAGAAACTTTACCAGGTCATTCTGACACTGTGAAGCATCTGGAGATAAAGTGCTCCCGTTTCCTCCCAGAAAAATGCCTCCATTCAACAAAATGTTCTCCTGTTAATATAGATCAGCTCCTAAGCATAGCTTACAATTTCAGGCTAAGGAAATATGTTTTCCCAGAAAAGGGGAAAAGAGAAAACAAAACAACCTGAGAGTGCTTTAGGGATACATATGAGAATAACCGTACATATCACATCTTGTATACCCACAGTCTCCTAATTTGCTATATTCATACTCTCTAGCATTAGATAACCTGCTCTATTTTTACCCTTTTGCCAGATTGCTGGAGAAAGTCAGAGAGGCAAGTATATTCGATTCACTTTAAGTTTCTGTTCTGTAATCTTACTGACATTAGGGAAGAACAGCAATTCTATCCTACCCAGAAACTTATGCATGATTCCCTCTCTTGTGATCTTTTTATCTTCCCAGGAGCTGTGATCCTTTTCCCCTCAAAAATATTCCTATTTCTAGTGATGATAAATGTAAAATTAGCAGGCATGCATTCATAGGCTCATCTTCCTTGGTATCAAGAAGGATAGAGTGTCGGCAATGAGACTAAATTTATTTTATTTTATTTTTTGAGTTGGAGTCTCACTCTGTCACTCAGACTGGAGTGCAGTGGCCGCTCCTGGCCACTGCAGCCTTGACCTGCTGGGCTCCAGCTCATCTCCGCCTCAGCCTTCCAAGTAGCTGGAACTACAGGCGCGTGCTACCACGCCCAGCTAATTTTTTGATTTATCGTAGAGATGAGGTCTCGCCAAGTTGCCCAGGCGGGTCTCAAACCTGCGGGCTCAGGCAATCCACTCACCTCAGCCTCCCAAAGCGCGGGATTACAGGCTGAGCCACCGAGCCCAGCCGAGACTAAATTTAATAAGCAGTGATATAAATGTAAAAATAATGATGGTGGAAAGTGAAATAGAGTTACAGAGTACTACAAGAGCTGGTAGAAGACAGAGTGAACCTAATAAGAGATATTTGGGAAATTTTCAGAGAAAGCAACTCTGAATCTGAGAATTGAAGAAGAGTAGGCATTAACTAGGCAAGAGATTGGATGAGGAGAAGATTGTACAAGAGGACTTTTCTAAGAAAACAAAAGTCCCTTGGTGCAAGGGAGCAAGAGATTTAGAGGAACTGAATGTCAGAAGGGCTAGATGGCTGGAGAATTTAAAACAAAACAGTGTGGTTCGAAAGGAAACTGGAAATGTAGAGAGTAGGGGGAGTTTCAGATCATGTAAAATCTTGCAGGCTGTGTTAAGGAGTATTGGCTGTAATGTAAGACAGATGGAAAGCCATTGAAGGGTTTTAAGGAGGGTGGGGGATGTAAAAAATTTGGCCTTAGCTTTGAGACGTTTACTTGGGGAGCTGAGTGGAAAATGGATTGGAGGCGGACCTAAATGGATGCAGAAAGCCAGTTAGGAGGTTTGTACACGAGTCCCTGTGGAGGATGAGGTCGCTTGGCCTAAGTTGTGCAAACAGAGATGGAGAGAAGTAGATTTGAGAGATATTTAGAAGGTAAATCTACAGAACTTGTATATGATTTAAATATAAGACATAAAGAAGAGGAAATTGTCACAGATAACTTTAGGGTTTCTATCTTAGGGACTTGGGTAGATGGTGGTTTAACAGAACGTGGTTTACAGGGATATTATAGCACATGTTGGTGGATTCTATTTTTTTTTCTTCTGCAAAATAATTTGGTTTCACTCTTCGTGTTAGGCTTAATTCCACTGAAGAAAATCCTGAGACAAAAATTTGAAAGCAAGTTATTTGGGAGAAGCAAATGTAGAAAATAAGTGAGGAAGAGGAAAGTAAGAAAGGGAAGGAAAGAAATCTATTGTGTGTTGCTGAACAGGTTACCAGTGGGGGCACCTGGGGCTTACCCTACTGGTGACCTCCAGGAGATGAGGTAGAATATGCTTTTGAAGCCGGGCACAGTGGCTCATGCCTGTAATCCCAACACTTTGGGAGGCAGAGGTGAGAGGATTGCCTGAGCCCACGGTTTTGAGAATAGCCTGGGCAACATGGCAAAACCTCATCTCTACAATAAATAAATAAATAAATAAATAAATAAATAAATAAATAAATAAAAATTAGCTGGACATGGTGGTACACATCTGTAGTTTCAGCTACTTGGAAAACTGAGGTAGAAGGATTGCCTGAGCCCAACAGGTCGAGGCTGTGATGGCCATGAGCATGCCACTACACTCTAGCCTGGGCAACAGAGTGAGAGTCTAACTCAAAAAAAAAAGAATATGCTTCTGAGTTGTCTCACCTGGGAGATGATGAAAATAGAATATTTACATGCTAAATCGTATCCATTATTGATTGAAGAACTCTTCCGGGGGCATTACCTCATGACACTTCCGGCCTGTCCTGCGCTCTACTCAATGATGAGCCTTTCTCGATGGGACATCAGAATGCATTGCAAAGGTAATGCTGAAGAAATATCAGCAGAGAATGGACGGTGTCTGTGATCTTTAGTGCTATCCCTTGTGAAATTTACACTCTGGCAAATTAGACAGTGTGCTGTTTCTGCAGCACATCTTGAACTTTTCTAACTCCATTCCTTCTCTCATGCAGATTCCATTGTCTATGGTGCCTTTTTTGCCCTTTCTTCAATATTGACTTTCCAAATCCTGTGCATTTAGGATAGCCCAACATCATAGTTACCTCCTTCATAAAAATCTGTCTGAAATGTCCTTTAGACAGAAGGCATTTATCCTCATTCTACATTAACTGAACTTTCTGAACTTCCCCCATTATGTACATCACTTTTCCCTGTATAAAATATGCTTGTGACTATGTGACATCTTTCCATACTCCAGCCTGTTCCAGCTCCTTCAAGTCAACCCAGATCATGATGTAGATGTACTCAGGTGATGGTAAAAAATGCACAGCACACATAGGAATTCACTTTCTACCTTTCCTCCCCTATTTTGATCTCCCACGTCCTGCTTTCTAAACTTCGGTAATTTCTTCATTTGTACTCTTAACAATGCTCACTGCTGACCCTCCACTTCTGCTCTTCTTCTACTTGTCTTCTACCCTTGAATATGATCTATTTTACTCACCAGAATAATGGGCCAACGATATACCAAACAGAAAAGAGAACGCTTATTCACTATTAGTGGGAATGTAAATTAGTTCAACTTCTATAGAAAATAATATGGAGATTTATCAAAGAACTAAAAATAGAACTGCCATCTGACCCAGTAATCTCTCTACTGGATATCTACCCATAGGAAAGGAAATCATCATATAAAAGACACCTGTACCCACATTTATTGAAGCACAATTCACAGCAGCAAACTCATGGAATTAACCTGTGTCCATCAACAAATTACTATAAAGAAAATGTTACACACACAGACACACACACACACACACCATGGAATACTATGCAGCCATTAAAAAGAATGAAAGCATTTCCTTTACAACAACATGGATGGAGATGGAGTTATTATCCTAAGTGAATAACTCAGAAACAGAAAATCAAATGCCACATATTCTGACTTATAAGTATTAGTTAAGTAATGGACATAAAAATGGAAACAATAGACACTGGGGACTCCAAAATGGGAAAGGTTGGGAAAGGAATAAAGGTTGACATTTTTTTTTTCTTATTGGACACAATGTTTACTATTTGGGTGATAGTTCACTAGAAGCCCAAACCCCAGCATTATGCAATATACCTGTGTAAAAAACCTGTACATGTACCCCCCTGAATCTATAACCAACAATAAGAACAACAAAAATACTACAAACCCAAACCCAAGACTTTCTATCTTTCTGGATTCCACGTCAGGATAGGGTGGGCAGGTAATAAAGAAACTGAAATTCTATTGAAGTCATGTATCAAATCCTGTACATTTTTATTATGTTCATTACAGTTAATACATGGGGTACTCATATTAGAATTTTAATTAATCTATTATGTTCTTTGTATAATAAATATCTTAAGAAATGGATTCTACCATTAAATCTCATTCATACATATAGTGATAGAATATATAGTATATAGATAGATAGATATAATAATAGTAGATATTAATCTATTAAGTACTTAATAAATGTTAAATATCATCATTAAAGAGAGTAAGGGGTTGAAAAAGGCATAGATAATCTGAGAAAAAGGAATTGCCTTCATAATGATTTTACGTAGCAATGGACTTGTGTGGGATCTTCCCAATAGCTGTAATAAAGTGGTGAGCGTCATTTAAAATAGATCAGACACCTAATCTGATACTTAAGAGGCCCACATCTTTTCCATATGTGTCTCCTGTCTAGGTCCTCAAAATCCAATTATTTAGTAAGTGGATGAGAAAAATACGATGAGTATCAGATTTTTTTTTTAATGAGTCAAGACTAGAAGTGGTGCTCATAGCCTCTACTCACATGCCATTGGCCAGAACCCACCATATGACTGCAACTAACTGAAAGGGAGTCTGGAAGATGTAAACATAACTATAAGACAGGAGAGAAAAGGTGAATATTTTCTGTTTTGGCTATCAGTACATTTTATATGTCCCTGCCCCCGAATTAAAGACATCACTTCCGGAGCATGATCTTCTACACAAGTTTATGACTATTGTCACATTCTCTATCATGGTCCCCCCTTTTCTTGCTAACTCATACAGGATCATATGGGATTCAGAGGTACTGAGGATCAAGGAGCATAGAAACACGGCTACTTTAATTAGTAAACAGATGATTACAGAGACCCTTCCTACCTTCACTATTTAACATTTTTAGAGTTATCATTTTGTCCCAAACTGTTGAAAAAATATTTGACAATGATATAAATCATATTATCTTAATATATTCAAAGTTAAATTCCAAATTTAAATCTGTGATTGACTTGGCTTGCTTTGTGAATCATGATATTAAGGAAAACATTCAAGTGGCATTATTTTTGTACACAGAGGAATAATGAGCATAATAGCACCAGTCATGGTGTCATAAGTATTATGCGTGTATCACCACATTTCATTTTCTTAATTACTCTGTGAGGTAGGTATCATCTCCATTTTAAAGATAAGGCGTTATCTCTCAGGCATGTTAGGTAATTTGCCCAAGATCACACATGTGGTAATAGGCAGGGTAGTTAATATATCTCAGGCAATCTTATTTCAGAGTCTGTGCACTTAATCAGTTCAAATAGTAGCTCTCTTCTCTACCCCCATCAAGATTTGAAATTAATTAAACACAACAGAGTACTTTAGGTTCAGTGGAGATGCTTTACATATTACTTTTACTTTTTTTTGAAATATCTTATAACATAACAGTATTTGAATATAAAATGTATTAGGTAAAATATTCTGATAAAAATAAAATGCAAACTCTGTTTGAATTAATATAAATGTTTGTGTCATCCATATGGGACACTCTATGAAAAAAATATACATAGATTTTTTTCTTTATTCTAGGTAAACAACTTAACATCTGTTATCCCAAATAGGCAAGCCTAGCCAGCCATGACATTTCTCAACAAATCTGTTCTGGAAGGTTTTAAAAATATATTTATTTTGGAGGCTTTAGAGACCTAGAGTAAGCATCTGGCAATGCCTAACAAGGCTTCTCTTCCCACCAAATAACTCTTATTAGAATATTCTCTTTCAAAGAATCATTCAGATGAATACATAAGGGAAATATTAAAATAAAAAAGAATCAGGAGAAACAGGGAATTGCAGTTCTGCAAATAGTAAGATCACATACCTGAGACAATTTGAATAATTCCATTACTTATTGTACCCAGTACTAGGTAAGGTCATTGGGAGAGGGACCTTGAATCTTTAATCAAAGTCAGTCTTTCTCTCAACCCATTGGACTAAAATAGTAAAACAGTTATATCATGAGACACTGAAGAGCCTGACTCATCCCTGTTTAATTTTTTCTGTAGGTGGGCCTGGTTAGATAAATATAACGTCAAGATAAATGAACACAAGAACATAAGCTGTATGAGGGTAGTGGTTATGGTTCATTTGGGGAGGGAACAAAAGGAAACATGAGGGCTCAAGAAAACTTTTGGGGGCAATAAATATGTTAACTGCCTTTATGTTGATTGTTTCCTGTGTGTATGTGTATATACATCAAAACATCAAATTATATGCTTTAAATATAAGGCATTTGTTGTATAACATTATACATCAATAGGACTGTTAATTCTTTTTAAAATGAGGTTTATTTTAGTGCTCTCTAAGTCATTTCCAGCAGGAATGATATGTGATTTTAGCAACTCCTGGGATTTTCTCAGGAAGCTTAGAGGACTCTCTCCCTGCCCAGATTTTAGGAGAGAAAGCAACCTTCTTTCTACAAGTAGGTAATGAAGGCTAGTTATGGTACCAGACATTAAGCATAAAAAGAACTGTTTTTAAAATAAAAGTTTACATCTTAAGATAAAGAAACAAAATCCAACTATCTGCAGCATACACAAGACCAATCAGAAATGTGATAACAAAAAAGGGGCCAAAAGAATGAAAAAGTTGATGCTAATCTAAATGGAAAAATAGAGATCATAGTCTTAATATCAAAGTTGAATTTATAGATGAAAGTATTAGTTAGATAAGAAGATCATTTCCAGACATGAATACATGAGGAACTCTATGGAATGGCTCCCTTGTGAAACTGGTTATAATTTTATGTATATATACCATTAAAGTCTCTGGAAATGGTCCTAAAAACATACAGCAAATGAAGAAACACTTATTCAAGAAAATCTACCAAAATTCCAAAAGAAAACAATGAGAGTCTGTAGTATTTTAACCAAGGTCACTCCCTCCTTTTCCCTTCCTGGCTCAGCAAGACAAAAACTCCTCCAGACTAGGACAGCCAAGAAACCAAGTCCCTTTCTACCTCCAGTTCCTAGCTTAGAGGTCTATCTTACTGGGAGGGAGAGAATTTTAGCATTTCTCACTTCTTCTTCTTACTGAGGCTAAATTCTTGGAGAGTTTAGCCCAAAGAAAGGGTGGGAGTGGGGAGTCTTTCCAATTGCTAAGCCCCCTCTGATGGGAGGGAGGCTCTACTTAGAGCACAGCACCTTTGAAACTACTGGGGTCCCTTGCCTTAGTTGATAAGACCATGGTTTCATGCTAGAAGAGGCAAATAGAGATTACCTGAGACTTCTGCCCTTCCCTTTCATTTAAAGTTCATTACTAAAGTAGAGGTCACTCGGTAAAAAGCAAGACATTGTTTCACACCTCTCCAATCTCCAGAGCCTTGGCCTGAGGGTCAAAGTAGACCTTAAAACAGATAACTCTTAATCTCTTCACAAAGGAATTGACTTCATTTGCAATATAATGTGAACCATAATAATCTGCTATAGTAATCTGCTATAACCAGTGGTAAGGACACTCTGAAAAGCAATGAAGTTTGTGGGTAAAAAGCAATTGGGAGAATATTGGTTATTCCTTGGTGAAACAGATTACATTGTAGGTGAGATAGTTTTCCAGAGAATGGAGAGACTGCTGAAAGACTCCATCGTGAGGTCAGAAGAAATCTAAAACACTAGCTTTAGTAATTTTTTTTTAAATCTGAATTTAATAGTATTTGTCTGTAAAGCAATTTATACCCTAGAACATTTGTAACATGGTAGTCCCAAATCTGAGAAGGGTTACACATAAGGTTCTTAATCTAGCCCAAAAAAGTCACCCAGATGTCCAGCAGGAAAAAAAAAACCACAATAGTTTATTAAAATTTACAGAAGACTCAGATAGAAGGCAGCTAGTCAGTGAAGAGAGAATCTATACCTTGGGAGAGAACAGCAAGCAGTTTTATAATCAAGCAAGTTAATTATTCAAATTGCTATATGTTATTTACAATTACTGTGTGTAAATGTGCCACCCACATTGTTCTCAGCTCTGCCCAATCACCTACACCTGGTGACTTATTACTGAGAATATGCATATTCTGCATAGACAAGTCGTGGCCAGAAGCTATTCCCTGAGGGAGAGGGCAGAAAGAAGCTAGATATAGAGGAAAAAGAGTCAATGTCCTGACAATTAACTCACAGCATTACTGAAAACAATAGCGCAATTAGCCAACAATTAAAGGCTCTTAACATCTAGGTGTTGCCACGGAAAGGACAGTCAAAAAGAGCTCTGCTATAACCAGTAATCTCAAGGTGACTGTAGACCTACCCAAAGTTGTAGCCCATGAGGGTTACATTATAGGTTTGATAATATATGGGACCAGTAGACTCCACTAAAATAATCCATCTAGTTACTTAACACAATAGACAATGAGATAACAATAACAAGCTCTAGGAGAGAATAGGCAATACTCAAAGTGGCTATGATAAAAAAACTAAAATGTCCAGTTTCAAACAAAATATGAGAAGATATGCAAAGAAACAAAAAAGTATGATCTATATACTGGAAATGTTATAGACCAAGGTTCTGGGAACAGGGGTTTCTTACATTTCTCATTTTTGATTCAAAGATGTTTATCTAAATGTACCTTCCACTAAATGTAGCTTCTTTGACAGTTGTAACTTTCCATCCACACTTAAAGAATGATAAAATTTAAAGTCCTTGTGGTTGTACATTGCAAAAAGTTACTCTGAAATGTCAGTGGTCATGTAGAAGGAAATATGAGCATGATTAGGAGATCTTGGGTCATCCTGAAACTGCCTGCAGGCCTTGTTAATTCAGCCTCGGGTGGGTGAAGAATGATTAGGAGATCTTCAGTCATGCCCTTGTTAATTTAGCCTCAGGAGTAGGAGAGGAACTATGGAATATAAACTCTGAATAAGTGGTACTGTCTTTGAATGAGTTTTTGGTAATGATTCTGCCTGTCTCCCTGTGACCTGATTGCAGAAATAAACTCCCTCTTCTCCCAGTTTCTGCCTTTTATCTTCAACTGACCACAAGGACAGTAGTTGCACTAGTTTATCTGGGAACAGAAATATACTAAGCAATTGAAAATTTCTGTAAGAGCAATCAGATGTTGAATTTAACAGAAAGAACTTTAAAGTAGCCATGATAAATAAGTTCAAGAGACTGTGAAAGGGAAAAGAAGCAGCCTCTGCTCCTGGGATTGTAAGGTGGGGGATGAAAGAAATGGCTTCAGCCTTGAAACAGGCGTTACTCCCTTCCTGGAGGTTTTTCTTTGAAGGTTTCTCCTCTGTATACATTGCAAGATAAATTGTATCTTTACCCACTACACCTGTCTAATTAGCACATCCACTTCTGTAAACTCGCTAGCTTGCTGATGTCAGCAGAATATTACGATAAGAACTCTGGAAAATGTCCAACTCTAACTTTAGCTAACCAAGATGTAAGCTAGGACTACTTAAGGGAGCTCTGAGTCGGGGCTCGGGGCCATCTTACTTGGAGTTCTCTTCCTGCAAGCGGTCACCAGCTGGCAGAGCCTTGACTAATAAACTTCTCCTTTGTTAAAATTAAGTCAGTGGGCTGTTATTTAATCGCTTGGACCCTACTTCAAGACTAAAGGAAATCATGGTTAAAGAAATAAAAGAATATACAATTTTAAAAATAGAACTTTGGAGTTGAACAATATAACTAACAGAAAACATTCAGTAGAAGGACCAAACCCTCAACACTTGAACTGGAAGAAAAAGATAATTAATGAACTTGAAGATAGTTCAACAGAGATAGACAATCTGTTGTTTATATATAGCACAAGTTTTTTAATCCATTCATCTGCTGATGAACACTTAGGTTGAGTCCTTATCTTAGCTATGGTGAATAAGTATGAGGGTGTAGCTATCTCTTTTATATACTGATTCTTTTTGCGTTGGCTAAATATTCAAAATATTTATGATTGTTGGATCATTAAGTAGCTCTATTTTTAACTTTCTTAGAAAACTTGACAGAGCTTTCCATAATGGTTATACTAATTTACATTTCCACCAACAGTGTATAAGAGCTCCCTTTTCTCTGCATCATTGTCAACATTTGTTATTTGTTGCCCCTTTGATAATAACCACTAACTGTAGTGAAATGCTATTTCATTGTGGTTTTGATTTGCATTTTCCTGATGATTAGTGCCATTGAGCATTAAAATATCTATATGTGTATATATACATATATATATATGCCATTTGAGAGATGTCTACTCAGATTGTTTGCCCAATTTTTACTCTGATGATGATAATGATTATTATTGTTTGACTAATGAATTGCTTGAGTTCCTTTTATATTCTGAATATTAGTCTTTGTTGGATGAATAGTTTCCAGGTATTTTCTCCCATTTTATGATTTGTTTTTTCATTCTTTTGATGTTTTCATTGCTGTACAGAAGCTTTTTAGTTTAATATAGTGCCATTTGTTTATTTTTGTTTTGTTGTCTGTGCTTTTGAAGTCTAGCCATAAAATATTTGCCTAGACATAAGGCATTTCACCTATGTTTTCTTCTAATAGTTTTATAGTTTTGGGCCTTATGTTTAAGCTATTAATTCATTTTAAGTTGTTTTTTGTATATAATGAGGTATAGTGGCTTATTTTCATTCTTTTGCATATAGATATCCAGTTTTTCTAGCACCATTTATCAAAGAAGATGTCATTTCCCTAATATGTATTCTTGGCACCTTCGTTGAAAACTAGTTGGCTGCAACGATGTGGATTTATTTCTGGGGTCTCTATTTTGTTTCATTGTTCTATAGTAACATCATGCTGTTTTGTTTTTGTTTTTTTGAGTTGGAGTCTCACTCTCGCCCAGATTGGAGAGCAGTTGTTGCTCCCAGCTGCCGCAGCCTCGACCCGCTGGGCTCCGGCGATCCTTCCGCCTCAGCCTTCCAAGTAGCCGGAATTACAGGCATGTGCTACCATGCCCGGCTGATTTTTTGATTTATTGTAGAGATGAGGTCTCGCTGCCCAGGCGGGTCTCGAACCCACAGGCTCAGGCAATCCACTCACCTCAGCCTCCCAAAGGCGCGGGATTACAGGCTGAGCCACCGAGCCCGGATCATCATGCTGTTTTAATTACTATAGTTTTATAGTGTATCTTGAGGTCAGACAGTGCAATGACTCCAGAATTATTCTCATCACACAGGAATACTTTGGCTATTTGTAGTCATTTGTGGTTCCATACAAAATTCAAGATTGTTTTTATATTTCTGTGAAGAATGCCATTGGTGTTTTAATAGGGATTGCATTGAATCTGGAGATTGCTTGTGTATAATGGTCATTTAACAATATTAATTCTTTCAATCTATGAACAGGAAGTATATTTCCATTTGTTGGTGGCCTCTCCAATATCTTTCATCAGTGTTTTGTGGTTAAATTCCCTCTTTCTCAATCTGAATATCCTTTATTCTTTCTTTTGCCTGATTGCTCTGGCTATGACTTCCAGTACTATGTTGAATAAAAGTAGTGAATGTGAGCATTTTAGTCTTGCTTCAGTTCTTAGAAGAAAGACTTTTAGCTTTTCTCTGTTTGATGTGGTGCTAACTGTGGGTTTGCTATATATGGCCTTGACTATGTTGAGGTATGTTCCTTCCATTCCTTGTTTATTGAGAATTTTTATTGTAAAGAGATGTTCAATTTTGTCAGATTTTTTTCTGTATCTGTTGAAATGATCATAAGTTTGTGTCTTTTATTTTGTTAGTGTACTATACCCCAATTATTAATTTCTATGTATGGAACCATCCTTGCATCCCTGGAATAAATTCCACTAGATTATGGTGTGTTATCTTTTTTATGTGTTGTTGAATTCAGTTTGCTAGCATGGTTTTGAAGATTTTTGCTTCTAGGATCATTAAAAATATTAGCCTGTTGTTTTCTTTACTGTTGTGCCCTTGTCTGGTTTTGATATTACCTAAGTAATTTCATGCTTTTGATGTAGAAAAATCTTCAAAACACATTGTTAAATAACAAAAATAAGGTGTTGACCATGTGTGTACTGCATTACTTTTTTTGTGAAATAAATGAATATATATACATGTGAGTATATATGCTTGTGTATGAGACAATAACTTGAAATGACACAATTGAACTAGAAGAAAAACTGAGTGACTGGGAAGGGTCACTGGCTGATTTTTCAAACTTTTATGTATATACTAACATTCCACAATTATATAATCTTTAAATATAAAAATGGATATTATGATTAAATGTAAAGTTGTATGTAAGGTACCTAGCACAGTTGAAATAACAAAAGAGAACCTAAACTGCCAAAGTGAGCTCACTGGATTTGAAATCTGACTCTACCCTTTCTGAGTGAGCTACATGACTCTGGTTAAGCTCCTTAGCCTTTCTAAGCCTCAGTTTCCTCCCGTATAAAATGGGGATAATAATGATTCCCACCCCCCATAAAGTTGTGATGTAGTGAGATAATCCACAAATAATGCTTGACAAAGGACACAGCCTATAATGAGTCATTTTAATCACTTTGGGCTATTCTTAGAATCAGTCTTATTTTCATTTTTACTCTTATAATTAAAGGAGGAACTTTATTCAAGCTGGGATGTGTGCTTGAGGCAGCATGGTGGAGCCATCTAGGGGAAAAGCTGAGGAAGAGATTTCTATTTGACCATACCCATTGTACAAGTAACTCACAGATTAAGGTACTTGATCTCTAAAGGGAAAGAACCCTTCCACCTTTGCCCACATAGAAACTACTTTCTAACAGAGCCTCTTCACTTCACCATCATCCCCATGAAACTGAGATTTTTGCAATTTTGGTTTGTGGCACTAAATCTACATGCACTGTGGGGGTTAAGGTATGGAGAATGGTGATTATATTTGGATTCTGAAATCAGCAGTTAGAAGGAAGAGACTCTAGCAGCATCTTCAGAAAAATTGTTTTAGAGTGGGCTGAGTACTCATTCATTTATTCTATCAAGGAAAGAGTTACACGAAAGTTGAATTTTTATCAAAGAAACCCTGTATTTTTTTTTTTTAATCATAGTGAGACTGGTAGATTGATCTCCAGGCTAGAGATCTGCATTGACAAGCATTAGAAATCACCAGAACATTATTTCTTCAGATTCTGAAGGAATATCTTTCCTACCATGCTGATGGGAACTAAGGAAGTATGCCGACTCTTTATGGGCAGTAGCAGAATTTCATAGACTGCTCCTAATTCACAGATGACTCATCAGAAAAAAAAGATTAAAAAAGACTGTGTAGGCTGGGTATAGTGGCACATGCCAGCAATCCCAGCACTTCGAGGCTGAGGTGAGAGGATTGCCTGAGCCCAGGAGTTTGAGACCAGCCTGGGCAAATTGGCAAGACATCATCTCTATAATAAATTTTTTAAAAAAATTAGCCAGACTTGGTGGTACACATCTGTAGTTCCAGCTACTTGGAAGGCTGAGATGAAAAGATTTCCTGAAGCCAACAGGTCGAGGCTGTGGTAGCCATGAGCATGCCATTGTACTCTGTGAGCTTGCCACTACATTCCAGCCTGGAATATGGTAAGGCTCCAACTCAAAAAAGTTAATTAATTTTAAAAAAGACTGAGTAAATAAAATATTAGATGTCTCATTCTGAAGATATGAAGCAAGCCTGTCTTTTTTTTTATGGGAAAAAATACAATCTGGGAAATAAACAGAGAGATTAAAAGCTTAATCTTTTATACCTACAGTGATGTTCAGAAAATTATACTTACCACAAAACAAAACTCAAATATAAGACAAGTACAAGTAAAAAACAAAGTAGATAACAGGAAGAAAGAAAATTTGAAAGGTTGAAATATGGTAGTAGTGCCTGCTGAATGTAATAATCTTAAAATAGGATTTTTTTTGTCTTTTAAATTTGTTTTTTATTAACTTATTTTATCGTGTTTTATAAAAATATTGGTTTCTGCCGGGCTCGGTGGCTCAGCCTGTAATCCCGCGCCTTTGGGAGGCTGAGGTGAGTGGATTGCCTGAGCCCGCGGGTTC
>NW_007248360.1:93100-103965 GCF_000164805.1 Carlito syrichta
AGACCTCATCTCTACAATAAATCAAAAAATCAGCCGGGCGTGGTAGTGCGCGCCTGTAATTCCGGCTACTCGGAAGGTTGAGGCGGAAGGATCGCCGGAGCCCAGCAGGTCGAGGCTGCGGTGGCCGGGAGCGGCCACTGCGCTCCAGTCTGGGCGACAGAGTGAGACTCCAACTCAAAAAAAAAAAAATATTGGTTTCTGGCAGATTGAAAAGCAACTGGTATGTACCATAGATAGTATGAGAAAAACTGCTTTATAAAATAACAGTCAGTGAGCTAGAAGGAAGTTCAAATGAATACAGAAAGAGGGAATGTATATGAGGTAACAGAAAGATATTTTCATTTGTGCAAACATGTATAAAATGTATGGCATGATATTCTTTCTGGGAAAAAAATTTAAAAATTGAATCAAAATTTAAAATCTCAAGAGTGGGAAAGTAATGGCAGAAATTACAACTTTTTAAACCAGTTACACACATCACATTATAAGTATTGTTGAAAAATTGAATAAGTATTTTAAAATCTATCCTTTTCTTTGTAGATGTGTATAGTGGCCAACATCCAAAATGGCTCCTCAAATCTGCACATCCTAGTCTTTATGCCCTTGTGTAGTCCCCTCACATGTCAAATATGGCTGACTTGTATAATCAGTATGAAGCAAATCATCACATATGAATTCTGGTCATAAAACACATCAGAGCTTCCATCTTGCTCTCTTGGATCACTGGCTCTGAGGGAAGACAGCTGCCATGTTGTGAGGACATTAAGGCAGCCCTATGAAGAGGCCCATGTGGGTCTCTAAGGACTAAGGACTCCCAAAAACAGCTAGCACCACCTTGCCAGTCAAATGTGTGCCATATTGAAGCAAGTTCTCTAGCCCAGTTCAGCTCTCAGATGACTGTAGCCCCAATGATATCTGGACTAAAACTTCATTGATGACCTAAGCCAGATCTGACCAGCCAAGCCTCCCAAATTCCTGACTCACAGAAACTATGAAATAGTGAATGTTTATAGTTTTAAGTTGTGGGGATAATCTGTTGAATAGCAATAAATATGTTTTGTGAGGCAATTTGTTACACAGCAATTGATAAGTATTACAATGAGAATACTTTTATTGCTATAATTATAAAATAATATGTTACTATAAATAATTTACATATGTAATTGAATAATTTTGTCAAATAAATAATTCCCTAAGATCATGGTGACTTTGTATCTTAGTTGATGAATAGACACACACACACACACACACACACACACACATACACACACACACACACACACACACACTTTTTAAAAAGTTTTATTTTATTTTGGAGTTGTGAGGTACAAGTTACAATTTAACTACACAAGTTAAGTTGCATGCAGGTGAAGTCTGGGCTTGTAGCTGGCCCTCTCTCCCTTGATAGTGGGCCAGGTACCCAGTCCAGTATGTTGCCACATGAGCCTCCCGCCTTTCCTTCCCTAGCAGTGTCCAGCATCTGCTGATCCCACCCTTATGTTCACGTGACCAGTGATCAGGGTCTGCTTATGAGTGAGAACATGAGGTATTCCGTTCTTTGTTTCTGTGATAGTTCACTTAATATGATGGTCTGCAGCTGTGTCCACATATTGTTTCTTTTTCATGGCTGCATAATATACTATCATGTATATGTACCACATTTTCTTTTCTAGTCCACTTTTGATGGGTATCTGGGTTAGTTCCATGTTCTTGCTATTGTGATTAGTGCTACAATAAACATACATGTGCAGGTGTCTTTTTGGTAGAGAGATTTATGTTCCTCTGGGTATACTCCCAGAGGAGGGATTGCTAGATCATATGGAAACTCAATTTTCAGTTCTTTGAGATATTGACACACTGGTTTCCAAAACTTTGAATCAGCTGACATTCCTACCAAGAATGTAGAAGCACTTCCTTTTCTCTGCAGTTGTGCCAGCATCTGTTGTTCTTTGACTTTTTAATTATAGCTATCTTTATCAGTGTTAGGTAGTATCTCATTGTAGTTGTGATTTGCATTTCTCTGATAATTAGTGAGGCTGAACATTTTTTCACGTGCCTGTTGACTGCTTCTATGTCTTCCTTTGAGAAGTGTCTGTTCATGTCCTTTACCCACTTTAATGGGGTTGGGTTTATTTCCCTTTCAGTTTGAGTTACTTGTAGATCCTGGATGCTAGGCCCTTGTCAGGTGCATAGGTTGAACATACTTTTTCCCATTCTGTGGGTTGTCTTTTTACTCTCTTGATGGTTGCTTTGGCTCTGCAAAATTTTTTCAGTTTAATAACGTCCTATCGGTCAAGCCTAGCTTTTGTTGCATTTGCTGCTGAGGACTTAGCAATGAACTCATTGCCTACTCTGATGTCCAGAATGGTGTTCCCCAAGTTTTCTTCTAAGATTCTTACAGTTTTCAGGTTTTACATTTAAGTCTTTGATCTATATTGAGTCAATTTTTTGTATATAGTGATAGGTAGGGATCCAGTTTCATTCTTCTGCATGTGGCTAGTCAGTTTTCCCATCACCATTTGTTAAATAGGGTTTTCTTTCTTCAATGTTTGTTTTTGATGACTTTGTTGAAAATGAGTTGGTTCAGAGACCATGGTTTTTTTCCAGATTCTCTGTCCTGTTCCATTGGTCTAGTGTCTATTTCTGTACCAATATCATGCTGTTTTAGTTACTGTAGTCTTGTAATAAAGATTAAAGTCTGGAAGTGTGATGCCTCCAGCTTTGCTCTTTTTGCTAGGGATTGCTTTAGCTATTTGGGCTCTTTTTTGCTTCTATATGAGTTCCTGTATTCTCTTTTCTCGGTCTATGAAAAATGATGTTGGCAATCTTGTAGGGATTTCAATGAATCTATAGATTACCTTGGGTAGGACAGACATCTTGATAATATTGATTCTTCAAATCCATAAGCATAGGATGTTTTTTCATTTGTTCATAGCATCCTTGATTTGTTTTGTAATTCTCATTGTAAAGGTCTTTCACTTCTTTGGTTAGGTGGAACCCAAGGCATTAAAAAAATTTTGTGTGTGGTTATTGTGAAGAAGACATTTGTGTTTTTTTATTTGGTTCTCAGCCTGTTTGTTGTTAGTGTATAGAAATGCAACTGTCTTTTGCACGCTGATTTTTGTATCTTGAGACTTTACTGAAGTCATTTATTAGTACAAGGAGGTTTTTAACAGACTCTGTAAGATTTTCCAGGTAAAAAATCATATCATCTGCAAAAAGGGAGAACTTAATTTTCTTTTTTCCTACTTAAATACCCCTGATTTTCTTTATCCTGCTTCATTTCACTGGCTAGGACTTCCAATACTATGCTGAATAGGAGGGTGAAATGGGACATCTTTTATCTTGTTTCAGTTCTTAGGGGGAATGCTTCCAGATTCTGCCTTTTAAGCATGATGTTGGCTGCACGTTTGTCATAGATGGTTCCTATTGTTTTGAGGAATGCTCCTTCGATGCCTAGGTATTCGAGGGTTTTTATCAGGAAGGAATGCTGGATTTTATCAAATGATTTTCTGGATCTAATAAGATAATCATGTGGTTCTTGGTTCTCTACTTATTAATATATTGCATTGCACCTGTAGGCTTATGAATGTTGAACCAATCCTGCATCCCAGGAATTAAGCCTACCTGGTCATGACAGATGATTCTTGAAATGATACATATACATTTTAATTTAGTAAAACTATGATCATAGCTCTTAGTCTCTTTGGCCCCTCCATTGTGAAAGAGGATGTAGTCCGAATTAAAGAGAGTAGATATAGGAGAATTTCCTTTAATAAGCATCCTGAGTAGAGAAATTTCCCATCTAGCACAGGATATAAAAAAAATCTTTGTTATATTCTGATTTTTCCCTTTTACTCTAAATACTGGAACATATTTAAAAGGTGCAAAAACTGCCAGTTTTGAAAGACGTACTAGATAAAGGATCATTTATTGTCACTAGAGGATTAGAAGAATCATTTGATATCAAGAGGACAAAAAAGCCAACTTACATTATGTTGCCCTATGTAGATTAATGAGAGAGTAATGATTTTTCAGTAATTGCAGTCAGTTAAAGATTTCTGTCCTGTCTGGTTCCTAAGGATGTGCATTTCTGTTTAATACAGCAGGACTGGAGAAAATGAACTTACCATTTGTAATGCCACACATCCAAGGTACTGTAATGTTCATGAATGGCCATGAACTTTGGGAACGTGGAACTAATGAGATGACAAATTTATCATAGTTACTTGTGTAAATTAAGTGGTTTTCATCTCATCTAAAAGTACTTAAACTTTTTGAGGTTTTAGTGACTTCCTCCACATAGTACTGCTTCTACTTCCCTTGATCTTCTTTCATATCCATATAGAAGCTGATATTAATAGTTCTTCAAGGAGTCTCTGAGAGTAAACTCACACACACCCTTGAATTATGACAAATACCTTTTTAAATTTTTTTTTTTTTTAAGTTGGAATCTCACTTTGTCGCCTAGGCTGGAGTGCAATGGCACACTCTCGGCCAGCCCAGTGTCAACCTGCTGGACCTGGCAATCCTTTCACCTTAGCCTTCCAAGTAGCCGAAACTACAGGTATGCACTATTACACCTGGCTAAGTTTTTTATTTATTGTAGACACAAGGTCTTGTCAAGTTGGCCCAGCTGGTTTTCAAAGCTGCGGGCTCAGGCAATCCACTTGCTTCGGCCTCCCAAAGTACTGAGATTACAGGCTGAGCCACCAAACTCAGTCTCAAATATATCTTTTTATTTTGAAACTACTTCTTATGTATGAGAATACAATCAGAGGACGTATGGAGATCAGACACTGCTAGCAAATTGGTTTTCCTGTTCCTGTTAAAAGGGGCATATCATTTTCCATTTCTACTTTTAAAAGTCTTGTCTATATTCATATACAGTTTATTTGGTTTCATTAATTTTAAGCTTTTGCTGGTTATAAGCAATACTATAGAGAAGAGAGTAGCACTGAAACCATAAAATTATTTAAACGATAGTAAACAAAAGACAGAGAGACCATTTGCAGCCTGATGTTTAAGTGACAAGACCTTATAAATAGTTTAACTTTGACCATTTGGAAAGTATACCAATGATTATTATTTTAAAATACCATGTTGGGAAAACAATTTTAAACCATATGTCATTTTTCTTCTATGTTAAAGAAAAGGGGGGGAAAAAGCAAAACAACAATTTAAGAGTTTAGAATTTAAAAAAAAATCCTACACATTGTAATACCTGTTTTGTGGTCATATTTCTGGAATTTATTCAGTTTTTAATTTGAAAAGGGAACCGGTTTGTGGTTGGTGGGGCTGAAAAGAAGAGGAAGGAAAATGGTGGAAGACACTATGAGATTTGGGCTGGGCTCTGGGTTCAAGTGGTTTCCAGCACTTACTTTCTCATGTAAAACAACAAGGAGAGTGTTAGATCTGTGATCTGGCAAGATCCAACTTGATCCTGGATAGTAGGGATGGACCATTTTTGTATTAAGCAACTGTGTAAAAGACTGTTCCAGCATTTTCTTGTTGTCTTAAACAAATAACTTTAATCATTTGCTAGTGACTAATCGTACTATGCTCTCTTTCACTCAAATAATAATTGTTTGTACTTTCAGGTAAGGTATTAAATTGATGTAATAGAAGAAAAAGACCATCTTTAAAAGCAGTGAACTTCACACAGTGAGATATTGTCGCCCCCTAGTTAGAATAGTTTGTATTAAAAAGACAAAAATAACAGATGCTGGTGAGGATGCCAAGAAAAGGGAAATTTTATACACAATTGGTGGAAATGTAAATTAGTTCAGCCTCTATGGAAAACAATATGGAGATTTCTCACAAAACTAAAAATAGAACTACAAATGACTCAGCAATCACACCACTGGGTACTTAACCAAAGGAAAAGAAGTCAGTATATCAAAGGGATACTTGCACTCCTATGTTTATTGCAGCACTATTCACAATGGAAAAGATATGAAATCATCCTAAGTGTCCATCTATGAATGAATGGCTAAAGAAAATGTGATATATACACAAAATGGAATACTACTCTGTCATAAAAACTAATAAGATTATATTGTTTCAGCAAATGCTAGGCACAGAAGAACAAATACTACATGTTCTCACATATATGTGGGGCCTAAAAACAATTGATTCATGGAGATTGAAAGTAGGATGATAGATACCAGAGGCTGGGAAGGATGTGTGGGTGTGGAGGGAGGATGAAGAGAGGTTTGTTAATGGGTACAAACATACAGTTAAATAGAAGAAATAAGTTCTAATGTTCAATAGCAGAGTAGGATGACTTTAGTTAACAACAATGTATTGTATATTTCTTTTTTTTTTTTTTTTGAGTTGGAGTCTCGCTCTGTCACCCAGACTGGAGTGCAGTGTCTGCTCCCAGCCACCGCAGCCTCAACCTGCTGGGCTCCGGCGATCCTTCCGCCTCAGCCTTTCGAGTAGCCGGAACTACAGGCCCGCGCTACCATGCCCGGCTGATTTTTTTTTTAATTTATTGTATAGATGAGGTCTTGCCAAGTTGCCTAGGTGGGTCTCGAACCTGCCGGCTCAGGAAATCCACTCACCTCAGCCTCCCAATGTATTGTATATTTCAAAAAAGCTAGAGAAGTCTTAAAATGCTCCCAACAAGCAAATACACTAAGTGATGGACATCTCAAAAATCTTGAATTGATCATCATACATTCTATGAATGTAACAAAGTACCACATATACCCCATAAATATGTACAAATATTATGTATAAATTTTTAAAAAGTTGACTTCAATGGAATCTGATCACAACCCTCATAAAACATGTTCTTAAACACAACAATAACAAAAGAAAAGAATTCATGTTACGTACATGCCAACATCATCTCAGGTATTAATACTTCCTCTGTGCTTTCTCAGTTAATTCTCACTAAATGGAGAATTATTTGAGAAATCATCAACTTAGAGGTCAGAAAATTGAAATTTGAAATCAGTGAATAAATAGTGGGTTAGTGGTCTTATTGTATGACTCAAAAACTCATTTCCTTTAACGTGTTTCCTTGTTCCCATGAATATTTTCACCACTTCTTGTACATATGAAAAATTCTTATTCTTCTAAACTCTGTTGAAAGGTTACCTGCCTTGTAACTTTGTGAGCTTCCTAAAAATATTGCCGTCTTGGCACCTAGAAAAGATACTGCTATATCCTTGTTTACATGTCAGTCTCATACTGAGATTATGAGCTCCTGAAAAGGAGGAATGATATCTTGCTATCTTGTTTGTCTTTTTTTTGCCCATAACCTAATCAGTTTTGTCTACAATAAGAACTGAATAAATAAATGTCTGTTGTATAAATGAATTGTCTATCTATCAATCTAATCATCTATCTGTATTCTTTCCTTGGGAGATTCTTTTGAGTTAGTAGCCCCTTACTTGAAAATTAAAATTTGCTGTTAGTGTAAATGCACATTTTATTAATTGTATGATGATGATGCTTATTATACAGCTAATATCAGCTACTCTTGAGAAATAGCTGTTTTACCCGAGGGCTTTCGGAATGCAGTCATGACAGTGCATTGACAGAAGGCAGGACTGTATGGACTTCCTTATGGAAGACAAGAGATAGCAGACTACAGACTTCATGGTAGAAACTTACCAAACATTGGCTAACTTTTGAATTATAATGGCTAGCTTTTAGAATCAACAAGAATTCTAGAGAGCCAAGTTTGAAAAATGTACAGTCATCAGTGTATCCAGGTGACTGACTGATTGCATTACAACTCCCCTTAGGTCACCATCATTAACTATCAGATCCTTCTTTTTTTTTTTTTTTTTTTTGAGTCCGTCACCCAGACTGGAGTGCAGTGGCATGCTGCCCGCCACCACAGCCTGGACCTACTGGGCTCCAGCGATCCTTCCACCTCAGTCTTCCAAGTAGCTAGAACTACAGGCGTGCACTACCAAGCCCGTTTAATTTTTTTTTTTTTTATTGTAGAGATGAGGTCTCACCAGCCAAGTTGCCCAAGTGGGTCTCGAACCCACAGACTCAGGCAATCCACTCACCTCGGCCTCCCAAAGAGCTGGGATTACAGGCTGAGCCACCGAGCCCAGCCCATCAGACCCTTCTTAAGGAACTTTTGACTCTCAGTTCCACACTTCCATGACAAATGGTCAGGGTCTTTCAAAATCCTGGGTGGGATCATCTCACTGCCTCACACCAGGTCACATGAACATGCCCCAGATGCCAGGGGGTGAGGAAAGAGAATAACTGCTCCCTTTATCTTCCACGATTGAAACTAGGCTTTGAAGTTTATTTATTTTGAGCTAATCCCTAAATGGGAAGGGTACTTGCTTAGTAATAATCACACACAAATAATAATTATAATAGATTGATTTGAATTGATGGTTTAAGGCTCTCTATACTCAGTTGCTAAATGTTGGGGGGAATATTTCTGTACTGTCTCTTACCTTGTCTTTCTAATTACTATGTGGCCCCTCATTATTTCTGTCCTAGGAAGGGTTAATGACCTACTATTGGCTTCTTTCTCCCACCTACCACAATCATAATTCATAAGTTATCTCATTTTATTCTTTGGCTTTCTCAATTTTCTTATATATTACAAGTGTATCCTCACCCCCACCCTCACTCTAGATATCACTCCCATCCTAACTCCAGAGTTAGTCTCTATTAAGTTAACATACAATAAGTTAATACATTAATTTGGAATTTTAAGGAAGATAGGAAGTTCCCTCTACCTTTGAAATTATACACACATTTTTCGAATGGTTCTTCAAGTTACATGTCAAAATCATCAGCGAGGGGGCTGTTAAAACACAGATTGCTGAGCACTGCTACGCTCAAAGTTTCTGATATGCTAGAACCGAGATGAGGCTGGAGAATTTACATTCTGACAAGTTCCCAGGTGTTGATGATGCTACTGGTCTGTTCTACACTTTGATAACCTTTGCCGTCTATAAATAGTATAAGAATTAAACCTCACTGCAGCTGAACAGCATACAGTCAAATCCTCAGAGTCCGGTAAGTGTGAGTGTGCTGATTTCCTTAAAACTAAAAATTTTACTTCCTTCTCTTAAATCTTTACTGTGGCACTGGTAATTGTATTAATCCCTTGTGAGAAGCAGCTTTACCAGAAACCCTCCCAAACATGTTTGTGTATCTGTTTCAATCTAATTAACATATTGTGGATTTTCCTTTTTAAAATTTTGTTTAAATATGCATATTTCTCTCTTTATCCCATTGATATTACATATTTATTAATTATAATATATCATAAAAAACTGTCCCTGCCCACCCATTCACTTATATATTTAATTATTCATATTAGTGTGGAATCATGGTTATCTATTTTATGGATTACGATCCAATATTATCATATCTTGTTCCAACTTTGGCCATCAGTTGCTGCTGATCCAAGTGTTTCCTGTGCCCTTTTAACATGACTCATGCTATTTTAAACACTTCCTTCCTTACTTGCAACCCAACATATTCCAAGTTTATCTTGTAGTTTCTGTGCTGGAGCCATAGAATCAACCACTGTTATAAGGAGCCCTGATTTCTTTCTTTCTTTCTTTTTAATATATCAATAATTTTTATTTTGATATTGTGGGGTACAGTTAAGCGTTAGGTATACAAATATGCTTCGTTCAGGCACCCTTGTTGATAAGGGGTGTCTCCCCGTCCCCAGACAGATATTGACTACTGTTAATCCCACCTCCCTACCCCTCCCCCCCATAGTTTCTCACCATTGTCAGTCCTTTTTTTATAGTATTATGGTGGATGTTCAAGGCCCAGGAGCCCTGATTTCTTTTGTTGGAGAATAGGGTTTAGAAACTAAGATCCGGGATCTGGCACATTGGTTCAAGCCTGTAATCCTGGCATTTTGGGAGGCTAAATTGGGAGGATTGCTTGAGCACAGGTGTTAGAGACCAGCATAGGTAACATAGTGATACCTCGTCTGTACAAAAAATCAAAAAATTAGCCTAGTGTGGTGGTGCATACCTCAAGTCCTAGCTATTTGGGAAACTGAAGTGGGAGGATCTCCTGAGCCTAGAATGTTGAGGCTGCAGTGAACCATTACCGTGCCACTGCACTCCAGCCTGTGTGACAGAGTGAGACCCCAACTCAAAACAAACAAACGAACAAACAGAGAAACCAAGATCTGGGCACTAGGTGCACTCATTGCAACTAAGGCTCACTGCTATTAGGTTCAGTGGACAGAACTATGAGATACATGCACATATGCATGGTTTAATATACATCCATATAGTCCCTTAACTTTGATTTTCTTTCCCCTTAGCTTTGAATAAAATGTTTGCTTCATGGCCAAATCTAAACCATTCTATAAGTCCCAGTTTAATTTTCCTTTTTTTCTATGAAATCAACCTTGACACTCCTAGCCAGGAGAAATATTTCACTTTTCTGAAATTGCATAGCTCTTCACCAGTATTGCTTATTACTTTTCTCTTGGATTGTGTTAGGTTGTAGTTCTATGTTATAGTTGATGCTGGATGGTAGGTGCTCTGGAAGAAGGCCAGGTTTTAATTCTTTTTACATACAGGTTTTTGTAATCTTTTACCTAAAATCAACAACAGAGTCACCTTTTCTAAGAAATTACTTATTTCAAAACAGGTAATTATTTTATTCATGAAAATAATTTAGTTATTTTCAAGAAGCATTTTATATCTTCTCATTACAATAAGGCTGTTTAAGAGAATACAAAATTAATAAAATATGAGAACAATGTGTGCAACATTGTAAGCACAAAATATATGTGAACCCTTCCCTTATTCCTTACAAAACCACCTTCACATAGGAAGAATTTAATGACTTTTTTTTTTTTTTTTTTTGAGTTGGAGTCTCACTCTGTCGCCCAG
>NW_007248360.1:104191-156830 GCF_000164805.1 Carlito syrichta
TCGAACCCGTGGGCTCAGGCAATCCACTCACCTCAACCTCCCAAAGGCGCAGGATTACAGGCTGAGCCACCGAGCCCGGCTAATGACTTTCTAATAATCTAAATTAATAAGTTTACTCTAAGGAATCAGCTAATTTTTTGTTCCCCTATTATGTTTTAGTAGGTTTTTAAAAAGCTGTGAGACATGTGTTAAATATTTTAATGTATTCATGATATAAATAGGACCCTACTATATGCCGGGGGTGCCAAAAAATGTATACACATTTTAAGAGATGTGCACCTTAATCAGAAGTTTCTGGATATTGATGATAACCACTTTGAGCACTTCTTGCAACTGCAGAAGTCAAACATGACTTGTATTCATCTTTTGTTATTGGGATATATTGAGTATTACAATGTAAATGCTGTTTTTTCCTTTCTAAAAATGTATACTTTTTTGGCACCCTTTGTATTTTCTTGTAATTATGAAAAATGATCAACATTGGTACTTTCCTCTCTCTTATTTAGACTTTTTTCCTCTAAAGCACATTGATAAGCCCTTTGATTTATTTTTTCTTTTTGTACATAGTATTCAGGGAGCCCAGCTGGCTATATTACCATATGTCATCATACTTTTGAGGGATGCTTATGTGTGAGTGAGTGAGTGAGTGAGTGTGTGTGTGTGTGTGTGTGTGTGTGTGTGTGTGTGTGTTTTACTTTAGTTCTCTCTTTTTTCTTTCTTTGACTGGCAAATTATGTCATGTGGATCATATTTCACCCTTAGGCCAACCAGAGATTCATCAGCAGCAAGCCAAACCTCTTTATTATTTTGTGATTATAATCTTGTTTCCTGACACTACACCCACCATATGCTATTGTTGATGACAAGGCTAATGAACATCGTGACTCTGAGAATTGCCAGAAAGTGATCAATTAGTCTTCTCTACCTGCCTCTTCTTCTCATTGGTGGGGTCATTTGACTCTACTTTCAGTCCTTTAAAACCAAATTTGACCTTAAATAAGAGAGATTTAAAGTGTTCGCAACATCTGGCCCTCAGAATCAAATCCTTCCTGCTCCAACTCTGTATGGTACTGGGCAATTCATTCGTGCTGGTTCACAATCTGTACCTCAGTTCCTTATGTTGTTCCCTGTCATAGCAAACCCTTATCCATGTCTCTCTAGCACCTGGGAATCTGCTTTCCTCTTATAAGAAAGCATCCCAGGGCCAAGGGATCCCTCCCTAGGAATCTCCTCATCAAATTATCATACACGAGCTTGACATTTTTAGAATTTCTAGAAGCATTGTGTACAACACAAATTGTGTTCAAACCCTAGGAAATACACTTTCCATTCTACCCAATTCAATTCAACCAACAAAGATTTATTAAGCACTAGCGTCAAGCCCTCTATTAGGGCCTGCAGATATAAAGATGAATGAGATACATAAGAATGCTCATAAGGAGTTCTTAGTCTTGTTGAGGATAATGAGGGATAAGTACATTACAACAGCATGTGTAAAGGATGAGACATTTATATACCTAGTCAGAGAGAAGCAGTTCAGAGGAAGAAGTAGGCAACTATCTGTGAGGAAAACACGTAGATGACAAAGCTCATATGTGCATGGCTAAGCATTATGCTTAGATTTTTGTCCTTTGGTAATTAGCAGATGTGGTAAGTTGTATTATTGGTCTCTATTTCTCCCTCTTTATGTATCTATATTCTTTGACTAACCTTATGGTAAAGGTTACCTGTTTTGTCTCTTAACTCTGGACTCAGCAACAGCTCAATAACTCACTTTGGCCAACTGGAAATTAATGGACAGAATGCAAGCATAATGTGGAATGGAACTGCACATTGTAGCTTCTTTTTTTGAGCTTCCACTACTCAGTCTAGTCTATTGGTCCCAGAAGAGGACTGAGAGGCATGTGAAGTGAAATTGCCTAAACAACTGACTAGATTGTTTAGAAATTGACTAGACTAAACAACTCCAGTTAAGCTAGTCTTGAGCAGCACCTCCAGCTGACACACAGATGCATTAGCAATTCCTGCTGAGATCACCCCAGCCATATGACAATAAACATACCACACAACAGACAGACAAGAGAGCATCACAGTACTTCACTAATGAAGGCTTGAACCATAGTGGCAATAAAAAAATAATAAATTCAGTAATGATATAGGATGTAGGTCATAGTTATTTCTAGGATATGGATAAAGACAGAGGGAAGAGAGAGAATGCACTTCAGGATGCTTCACAAATTTCAGAGTTAGACGACTGACAAAACTGTGACAAATGGAAAGTAGGATTTTGAGGTCTGTTAGTGTACAGTGGAAGATTAACAGCAGGGCTGAGATATCCAGAAGTAATTCATTCAGTTAAATCTCCATATAAATATGGTAATGACCCAAAGACAAAATCCCCTGGCAAATACTAATGGTGTTTACTGGTGAAACGATACCAAGGAGTCCTTACCTGTAAAGTTTTTTTCATGGAATATGTCTGGTTTCTCTTGATTATTAGTTATACACAAAACAGGAATTTATGTATTTATAGATCATAGATGGCCAAAAAATGAAGGGTCATACCTTAAACTGTAATTACCATAGTATGAAAGGGACTGTTCTAACATGGGAATAGATTTCTTTGTGTTTGAGAAGTTTCTCCACATATATTGCTCAGAAAGAAACTTGTCTGAAACCAAAATTCAATTAAATGAAGGAGGAAAATAGTCTCTTGAGATCCATGCTTCACTTTGTCAGATTTCTCCAAGAAATGAACACTTTACTTGTGCCTGGTGGTTTTCTGTTTTCTTTTATTTTCCTTTTTTTTTTTTTTTTGAGTCAGAATCTCACTTTGTCAGGTTGGAGTGCAGTGGCACGCTCACGGTCACCACAGCTTCAACCTGCTGGGCTCAGGTGATCCTTCCCCCTCAGTCTTCCAAGTAGCTGGGACTACAGGTGTGAACCACCATGCCTGGCTAATTTTTCTTGATTTATTGCAGAGACGATGTCTCACCAAGTTGACCAGGCTGATGTCGAATCCCTTGGCTCAGGCAATCCTCTCACCTCCGCCTCCCAAAGTGCTGAAGTTATAAGTGTGAGCCACTGTGCCTGGCCTATTTTCTTTTCTTTATTAGTAATGTTTAGTTTTGAATATGATCTATAGTACTATGTGTCTCCTTTGACAGTTCAACCCTTTATGCTCTCAAAACATGAATGTAAGTGCTGGGGCAAAGACTGGGAGTGGTGCAAATACTGATGTCAATTTAGACATTCTGAAAGTGATGCCCACTGGACAACCCTGCGGATATGTACAGAAGAATTTTTACCCGTATGTCTAAATCCCAAAGACTAGTAATGGGTGGAACTTTGAGTGTAGTGTTTAAGTAGGTATTTAAGCCAAAAGAGCAGGTAAAATTGCAATGAAAATGCCTAGAATATATGTAGAAGAGACCCCCAGAAAACACCAGAATTTAATTGTCAGGGAAATGTAAATAATTCAGCCAGGAGATACAAAATAATGATCAAAAGCATTAGAGAAGAATCAGTAGAGTGTGGTATCTTGGAAGCCATTCAAGAGTTTCAGGCATGAAGAAAAAGCTACAATGCCAAATGTCACAAACAAACCAAGAAAGATATAATAGTGATAATAATATGAATATTAATATGGCACACACACTCCTTAAATTATTTCTAATCTTCACCATACCACTCCAGAGTAGTCATAGCATCACTGTTCTACGGAAGAGAAAACTGATACTAAAAAGAGTTAATATGCCAGCCCAAAATTACATTACCTACTACTAAGTGTTTGAGTGAGGGTCCTTACCTAGTCTTCTAATTCGAAGCTCTTCTTCTGTTCTTGTCAGGAATAGCTAAAATGCCAAACCTATGGGATCTAGATATTTGTATCCACATGAGAGTGGTTGCAGTAAAATGGTGGAGGCAGGAGGCAGTGAATAAGCGAGTGGACTGACTGAAAAATGAATGACTGTGAAGATTCAACTCTCTGGAGATGTTTAACTGTGATGAGAAAGAACAGGGTAGTGTCTGAGACACAATGTTAACGGAGAGTTTTCTTTAGGATGGGAAAGAATGGAATAAACATATAGACTAAGAGGAGGGAACTAGTAAGAGGGTTGATGAGAGGAGTAACAGGAGAGAAAAGGAATCAGTGAAGGAGAGAGCAGAGCAAGTAAGATGGGTGGGGATGAGACAATAGGCAGAAGATTTAGATTTGACTGAAAGAAGCAATGCTTCGTCTTGGGAATGGAGGAAGGAAGGTTTAATGGGGGCAGTTGAGGGCATAGGACTCTTGCTTGATGGCCTCAATTTTTTTTTTTTTAACTGAGCAGCAACCTCTGAGGAGTGGCCATGGTTTGGAAGGAGCTGAGAGAAGAAGCTATTCTAAAACAAATAAAAGGGTTACTGGCCCATGTGGCACTATCAACTCTGACTTTTTAATGGTATAAGATATACAGGTGTGCAGTTTTCTTCTTCAGTCTAACTAGGTGGAAATCCAAGTAAGGACAAAACATCCTCTGCCTTTACTCTTGATCCTGCCTCAAACCCTAAGAGGAATGTCAGTCATTTGGAAGTGTTGGCAGAGGGTTTCTGCCTTTCTCTGTTTCTTACTTGCTCTGATATGACACCTGTTTCACAAAAAGGCCACTGTCATGTTCAGCCCAGACCCTCTTGCTGATGTCTCCTGGGACCCATGCCCTTGAGACAGTTTTATGATCTCGCCGCTACTGCCTCTATATGGTAACTCAGCAGGGCCTTCTTATCCCCAGGGAAGAGGCAATGGGGGTCTTACAGCTATGCCCAGGATGTGTGGATGGGTTCATTTTAGGCTGGGAGTGAACCCCTGTTGTGGCCACAGTCACAGAGTCATTCTACATTGTCCAGTATGGATATATAAGCAACCATCCTCACCTGGTCTAGTATCTAATTATTTAATTTTTTTCAAATTGAGACAGTTATGTACAGATTGTCATATAAGGGAAACAAAAGGGTTAAAATGTAATATAAGGCAATGCCCCACTGCATTTGGGGTTCAGCCTTTGGATATGAATTGCTGGGTCAGTGCCAGCACAAATAAACACTGCTTTCTGTTAAAAAAACAAAAAAACAAAAAAAAACCTTGGTGTCTTGTCTCTCTCTGTAAAGGATCCTGCCATACCCCCTCTTTCTCTGCCATGTGTACAACCTCAAGCTAGTTGTCTTCCCATTTCTAACCAACAGTCAGCCCAATTCCCAGACAAACCAATGAGGCTATTCTTAAAACATCCAGTCCTCTGCTGACCCACAGCTGACCGTAGACACATGAGTGACCCAGGATCAACCAATCAATAGATTTATCAGAAATAATTAAATGGCTGTTGCTGTAAGCCAGGCAGTAGCAAACCATGGCCCATGGGCCAAATCTGGACTGCTGCCTATTTTTGTAAATGAAGTTTTATAGAAACACAGCTGTCTTAGTCTGTTCCTAAAACACCATAGATTGGGTGGCTTAAACACAGATATGCAGAGAAATGCATAGATCTTGCAATGAATTTTTAAAATCATACTCAATTTTATATAGATATATAAAGCATTTCCATCCCTTCAGAAAGTTCCCTCTTGTCCTGCCTCACTCCCAGACACAAGCAATGCTCTGATTTTATTCATCATGAATTAGTTTAGCCTGGCCAGGAACTTCACTGACATGTGTCTATCAATATGTACGCTTTTGTGTAAGGCTTCTTTCACTCAACTTGATGACTCTCAGAGTCGTCCATGTTGTCATGTATATCGATACTTCATTTTTATTGCTAAGCAGCACACTGTGTGATTATATCTTTGTTCATCCTCCTGTTGATGGACATTTGGGTTGTTTCACGATAGAGTCTATTATGAATAAAGCTGCTATGAACAAATGTGTACCAGTCCTTTTGTGATGTTTTCATATTCCTTGGAATTTCTGGGTAGTTTATAGCAAACTGCCAAATATTTTTCCAAAATGTGCCTTTTTACGCTCCAACCAGCAATCATGAGCGTTCTGGTGGTTCTAGATTCTTGCCAGCATTGTTGCAGTTGTTTTATTTTTACATTTTAGTGAGTGTGTATGTAGCTCTTAATGACAAAGTTAATCTGCCAGTAGGTTTCTTGAGAAGGACTTTTATGAGCAATATTCCATAAGCTACTGCTTATTTAAAACATATTTTACTCTTTGTTCTTGAGTAACAGTTTGAGTAGTTGGACTGCCCATAACACTGAGATTAATGGAGATGGAGCCATGTATGGAATTAATGGTGAAGGAAGATCATCTGGGTGGCAAAAGGCCTCAGACCTACAGTGGGCGACCAAGAGGAGTCCTGATGTTTGTAAGCAGGGCTGCCATTCTTCATGAATAGCATCTTGGGGTGATAGGGTAGGCTGATATTAAAATGGCCCCAATTCTTGCTATTCCCTTTGTTATGTGAACTTGTGAACTTGAAGCCCCTCCCATCAAAAGGTGAAGTTTGTGTGGGTTATCCGTAGCCAGCATAATGTAGCACAGGTGACTGAGTTCCAGCTTTGTGACTAAAGATCAGGAGGTCCAGGAGGCTTGCACACTTCAGCATGTGTGTTTTTTTCTCTCTCTCTCTCTCTCTCTTTCTTTTTCTCTCTCTTTTTCCTGCTCTCTCTCTCTTCTCCTCCCTCTGTCTTTTCCTCACCCCTCTTCCCTTCCTCTCTCTCTCCTCTCCTCTCCTCCTCTCCCTACCCTCTCCCTCCCTTTTCCTCTCTCTCTCTTTCTGCCCCCCCGAGGCAGGGGCACTTCTAAAACAAAGACATAAGGGCCTTCCCAGAATAGAAAAAGAATGTATTAGAGAGAAAGTGACTTGACTTAGTTAATGTCTAAGTATGCATAAGTAACCCAGTTACAACCCTGTGCCATAAAATACCCAATCAAAAATGCAGGTTGCCATATAAGGGAGAAAAAGGGGTTAAAATGTAATATAAGGCAACTCCCCACTGCATTCCGGGTTCAGCCTTTGGATATAAATCTGTTGGGCCAGTGCTGGCACAAATAAATGCTGCTTCCTGGTAAAAATGTCTCGGTGTCTCATCTCTCTCTGTAAAGGATCCTGCCACACTCCCTCTTTCTCTGCCATGTGTACAAGCTCAAGCTAGTTGTCTTCCCATTTCTAACCAACAACCAGCCCAATTCCCAGACAGACCAATTAGGTCATTCTTAAAACATCCAGCCCTCTGCTGACCATAGACACATGAGCAACCCAAGATCAACCAATCAATCAATTTATCAGCAATAATTAAATGGCTGTTGCTGTAAGCCAGGCAGTAGCAAACCATGGCCCATGGGCCAAATCTGGACTGCTGCCTAATTTCATAAATGAAGTTTTATAGAAACACAACTGTCTTAGTCTGTTCCTTCTGCTAAAACAAAATGCCACAGACTGGATGGCTTAAGCTACAGACATTTACTTTTCATAGTCCTGGAGGCTGGGAAATCCAAGGCACCAGCAGATTTGGTGCCTGGGGAAGGCTACTTTCTCTGCTTAATGATGGTGCCTTGTAGCTATAGTCTCACATAGCAGATGAGGTGAATGCTGTGTCTTTACATGGTAGAAGAAATGGAAAGGCCTTGCTCCCTTAAATCCTTATATAAGGCATGAATACTGTAGGTATTAGTACCAACATGTACACCAAATATGTTTCAATTATTTGGGACTATAGAATAGATTATTATTAACTGTAATTTATTTAATGTGCTATTGAATAATAGAATTATTACTCCTATCTAACTTTATTTTTGGAGCCATTATCTACCTCGTGATACTATTGCACCAGGGATGAAGTTTCAACATGAATTTTGGATGGGCACAAACATTCAAACCGTAGCAACAGCTAAACTCATTTGTTTACATATTGACTATGGTGTCTTTTATGCTACAATGGCAAAGTTGAGCAGTTGCAACTGAGTCTAACCTGAAAAACCTAAAATATTACTTACTATCTAGCCCTTTACATAAAATTTTTGACCCCTTCACTGAGCTTTTGGGTGGTCTGTTACCCAGCAATAGTTAACTGTTATACATGGTAACTGTCAGTTAGATAAATGCAGAGAAGACTTTGGAGAGTTTCCACAAAAATAGAATTCATTTATTGGTTCATTTATTATATAGATATAGAGTGCCTAAAATTTAGCCATATACAAGACAGCTATAACTCCTACTAGTAATGAGCTCACAAGCTGGGCACAGTGGCTCATGCCTATAATCCCAGTACTTTGGGAGGCAGAGACAAAAGGATTGCCTGAGCCCACGGATTTGAAACCAGCCTGAGCAACATGACAAGACCTTGTTTCTACAATAAATCAAAAAATTAGCTGGGCATGGTGGCGTGAGCCTATAGTTCCAGTTACTTGGAAGGTTGAGGTGGAAGGATCACCTGAGCCCAGAAGATCGAGGTTGCAGTGGCTGTGAGCATGCCCCTGCACTCCAGCCTGGGTGACAGAGTGAGACTCCAACTCAAAAAAAAAAAAAAAAAAGCTTACAGTTTAGTTGGAAACAAATTTTAAAAGGAAATAGGATATTACTAAAGAAGTGGATGGAGTCATAGGGAGATCAGATGACTCAGCCATCCACAGACAGGGTAGCAGCAGTGGCTGGTATGGATGAGGAAATGTTATAAGCATCGAGGAATGTAATCCACATAAGGGTAGGATGAACAAGTCTAAGTCATTATCTTGGCTCAGAAGAAAGCACAGAAATTTCTCTCAGGGAGTGTGTTAGCATGATGAAAGTGTTCTGCATCCTGATGTGGCAGTGGTTACACAATCTATTCAAGTATTAAATCTCAAAAAAATAGTACACCAAAAAGAGAGTCAATGTTACCGTATATTAATTTAAAAAATCTATGTCAAGTATGAACAATAAAACGCTTCAGAATTTGATAAGGAGGTGGAGTCCTTCATGATCTTAGATGAAAAGTTGTTATAACCTTACTTTCCTTGATTACCTTATTAAATTCTAGCAGGATATATAGTAAATGCAGAAGTTAGCATAAAGTGTTCACAGCTCCAGAAAAAATCATTGATATCTGGTCCACTGAGAGACGACAAAAAGTTTCATGAAATCTTCATGTGATCTGTGTATCTCTCTGTCGACTGTGCATGAGCTGTCTATGGCTATAAAATGCTCCAGTTATCAAACTTCTCAACTCCACCTTAGATGTTGTTCTCTTTTAATTTTGGAGCAACACCACCTTCTTTGACTCCAAGTACAGACGCAGATTTTCAGAAGATAATTTATTCTATAAAAGTTGACATCATGGGGGTTATACAGTCTCAACCCACCCCACATTCCTTTGACCAAAGACACAATGTTAATGTCTCATAAAGTCATTGCTTATGCTTCCCAATCCATTTACTGACAGTATTTTTTTAAACAAGTTTTCTGTTTTCAGCACAAAAGATATTTATTTCCTCAGGATCTCTCTCTCTCTCTCTCTCTTTCTCTCTCTTTCAAAATGGAGTCTCATTCTGTCACCCAGGCAGGAGTGCAGTGGTATGATCATGACTCACCACAGTTTTGATCCTTCGGCCTCAGCCTCCCAAGTAGCTAGGACCATAAGCAAGTGCCACCGTGCCTGGCTAATTTTTTAATTTTTTTTTTTTCTTTTGTAGAGACAAGGTCTTGTTGTGTTGCCCAGGCTGATCTCGAACTCCTGGGCTCAAGCAATCCTCTTGCCTTGGCCTCCCAAAGTTCTGGAATTACAGGCATGAGCCATCATGCCCAGCCAAAATCTTTTCTTGTAAGTTATATTGTCCCCAGGTAACAGTAAATGTTTTGATTGGCAGAGTTTTGGAATCTAAGTGAGAGGCCTCCCAAAGGGCTTTGAGGTTTCTAAAAACAATCATTTGGATGCCAGAAGAAAATATAAGGAAGGATGAATAATTAATACTCTCATTTGCACTGGCTCCTTCTCTTGGTTTATATGTCAGATGGTCATGAATCCAGAGGAAGGTAATGTGTCATACATACATGTACCCAAAGTGCCTCGAGGACAGAGTGACTGCCACATCGCTGAGGAGTTGGCAGTAGCGCCCCTGCTGGACTTCTGTGTGTGGTTATGTATTTTAGCTTACACATGCCAGTTCAAGTGGTTTTATAGATGACTTTGTTACAATGAAATAAAACTATGTAAAATTAGCAAGCAGTGTAAGTGGTTTCCCTTCAGAGAAAATTGAATTGAAGACAATGATAATAGCAAACAGAAGCCAACAGAAAGGACCTCTCCTGTTCATAATTCAAAAGATAGGTTCCTCCCAGGAAGGTATGTTAATGAACAGGGTTGGGGGCTGATGCTGTGAGATCAAAGATTTTCTTTGATTACAGTATGAGAACAATGAGGATGGAATGAGTGCTAAAAATTGCCAGAAAGGAGTGGTGCAGTTCTCAAAAAAAGTAAGGGATATTATGGCAAAAGTAATAGCTTTTCTTAATGAAATTCTCTCAGGTTGGCATGCACTTTTAATGCTCAGATGAATTTGATGTCAGGTTCTTTATTATCCAAGAGTCACTTGAAATCTTGTGCACATGTACACGTATGCTAATTTTAAAGGGTCTATGCTTTATTTATCCTCAAATATTAACTTTTTGAGCGAAGGAGTGTGTTGTATACCAGCTCATACAAATATGAGTGGGTTGAAGAGGACTGGTGACTAATACAATGTATGAGCTTGTTTTGCAAAATGTTCACTTATAGGACCACAGAGCCTCTTGAAACCAGTCAGAACCAACATAACTGACTGGAACTTGTCCAAAGATTTGCCTGCTCATTGGGTGACCTTCTGAAATGACAGCCTGAATTTCCACTGCAAGTTTTCTACAAACTACTCCCCTCCCAATTTTACATATGTGACTCATGAGGAGATATAACTGCACACGCCCAGGAGAGTTTCCTAACTTCTCTTTTCTCTCCACCAATCCTCAAACAACCCAGAGACCCTCTTCCTTAAACTTCTGCCCTTAAATATACTACTTGTAATCTAAAGAGCAGAGACAGAGTTGAGCCTGTCTCTTGTCTCCTTGCTTGACTGTCTTGCAATAAACCTTCCTCTCTCAAAAACTCAGTGTTTTGGTTTTGACTTTCCATTGTGTTCAGGCAAATGACCTAGTTGGGTTTGTTAGCACTCTCATTTCGTTCCACCAGGAACTTAATTGCTTCTTTGCTCAAATACAATGTACCTTTTTAAACCAACTTGGAGAAGACAATATGGGTTAGTGAGTAATTTAGTGTGTGTGTGAGCTTGGGTGAATAACCCAGATGTGCAAGAACATCTAAGGTAGGAACTGGAACAGACAAGATAATCCTAATATGTATTTGGACAAAGCTGGAAATTTCTAAATATTCAACCCTAATTCTTCTCAGTCCTTTCAAAATGCAAACTTGTTCTCAGTGTCATGTGGTCTGAAAAATAAGTGGAGGTAGAAAGAGAAGTAGGAGGAGATTTGAAAGCAATAGAAGAAAAGATAATGAGGCACCTGCTAAAATTTTTTACACAAGGACAGGAAGACTTCCCTTAACGTTTAAAAAACATGATCTTGCAGCCTTTTTTTTTTTCATTTTTGCTTTATTTTCTTCATCTACTGAATTAATGAGAATCTGGATGATCTGTAGGTCAAGCATTTTCTAGAAATAAAAAGGCCAGAGTTAACAGCCCTTGGCTTTGCCCTGGGAACAAAATTCATCTGCCCAGTGAAAACAGACACCAATTTCCTCTCATTATTGTTCACTGGAAGCCCCTTAGAAACCCAAGGCAACTGGTATTTTTTCTCACTGGAATTAAAGTTAATAATTTCTCATCTTCAAGGTGAAAAATGTACATACTTCTAGGACAGTGTATTATTGTCTCTAAAGAGAACTACAAATTTAATTTTGGGTTCAACTGTATTTATGAAACATACAGTGCCATTACTACATTTTTATTCTGTGATATACGTTCACAATATCTGGTCACATACTAAGACAGGTATTTTGTTATTCTCTATGAATGATACAATCAGAAATTAGTATTTCATTGGTCTTTGTATTTTATTTTGGTCAGAATCGTTTAGAAATGGAGCCTGAGACTGAGATTCAGGACTAGATGATTGATGAAGGGATCTCAGGGGAAAAATGAGCAAAGGAACTAGGTCAGGACAGGGCTGCAATCTGGCCTCAGCCTGATCCCACAGGGAGTTCTGGAATGGGAGTTGTACCATTCTGACCTGGTCTGTGGTACTCCTGTGTCTATCAGTCACTGACTGCTGGATGCCCCCTACTACCTGACAGGAGAATTATAACCCAGGGAAGAGGGCAGCTTCCATAGGCTGACGGCAATTCTTTGTAGAACAGGGCAAATGTGCACCATTAGCAACTGATATTATAGAAACTGGGATATAGATGTCCTTGCCCATGGGTGCACCCGCCTGGTAGTAAAGCTCTTAAGGCATCTACCACATTCCTCTTTCTCTTTTTCATCCTGGAAAACTTCCTGGTTGCTTTCTTTTATAGTGTTCTTGAATAATTCCCTTCTCATTCAGAAGAGCTTTTTCTCAAGTTCTTCTTTGTTCCACTCCTGAAAGACATGAATGATTGTGTAATAATTGACCCAACCTGTGAAAGAGTAATAGCTAATCGGGAGAGAATACATGCTTGAATTTTGTGATCAAAGCACAATAATTCAAAGATAGTATTCTGAGCCCTTATCTCATTTGTTGTACAAATGATAATTTTATTTGCTTCTATTGGCTATTCTGTAAATAGCTCGGGGCAAGAAACTTTATATTTGTCTTCCTATTTCTAGCATCTGGCATGGATCCTGGCATAGAGTAGACATTCAATGAATGAATTACTGAATGAACTTACGAATATTGGGGTGGCTGTTGAGATGTGAATGTTTACTGTAAGAATGCAAAGGTTCAAAAGATTAAAAGTTTAGAAGGGCCAGGCAGGTAATGCAAACAAGTAACAAGGGTTGTGACCAACTGGAAAGCCTATACAATGTCCTATGAGGGCAAGAGCCCTTCAGTTCTACCATATAACAGAAAGTCATTGAGAATGCTGGCTTTGATGTCCTGATTTTTTGTTGTTAAGAAAATCTAGAAATTAAAAAATTCTAGCTGAAATTTTCATTTATTTATTTATTTGTTTGTTTGTTTACTTATAGAGTCTGAGACTCACTCTGTCACCCAGACTAGAGAGCCATGGCATGCTCACAGCTACTGCAGCCTGTACCTAATGGGCTCAGGCAATTCTTCTGTCTCAGCCTCCCCAGTAGCTAGAACCACAGGTGTGCATCCCCACACCCAGATAATTTTTTGATTTATTGTAGAGACGACATCTCGCCAAGTTCCCCAGGCTGGTCTTGAACCCTAGCGCTCAGGAAATCCTCTTGTTTCTGCCTCCCAAATTGCTGGGATTTCAGGAATGAGCCACCATGTCTGGTCAAAATTTTCTTATTTTTAGATCTTGACAGATAACTTAAATAACAATCAACATTACAGAAGCCAAGCTGTACATGCATTAACTGAATTTCACTTGAGAAATTTTGGGTTGTGTCTATTACTATGAACTATTTCCTGGTTGATAATTACCATTTTTTCCTCTGTCAGTGAACAACTAAAAAATAAAATTTTAAAAAAAGGGAGCTCAATAGAGCAATAGTCTTCTGTAATCTCCCTACCTTGCTTCCCTTCCAAAACCTACTAATCAGAAGTAGTTCAAACAAGACATCTTTTGGTTTTCTCTGTAAAATTCTGCATTAAGTCTTTCTCTATGACAACTTTTTATTCTACCTTTTTAATTTTTGTCTATACTTTGGAAGTTAATGTTCTCAAGGCTTCAGTTCCTCAGTCTCCTTGTCTTCTTACCCAATACATGGGGTCCTTCACCCTCCTTCTATAAACCTTGAGGATGTTCATGATTATTTTTCAAAATGGATCTGTAACACCTGGAAATTCCTTTGCAAGGTTGTATGCAAGTGTTCGTGAGTATTTTTATGTGAACAAAATGGTCATTTAAAAAATCAGATTCTAAAAGGATCACCTTTTTCCTCATTTACTTGCCTGCACCTTATAGCTACATCATAACATGTTCTCTTCCCTTACATTATAAAATAATCCATTGGATTCCAACTGCCTTCAAAATAAAATGCAGATTCTTTAGAATAGCATACAGGATTCATTGTCATCCTCTCCAACCCTTGTGCTCTATGTTCCATCAATTGTAAATGATTCAGTCTCAGGTTCCCTTATGCTTCTGTTTCTAAGCATGTTACTTCTCAACCTCTCATCCACCTGCCCGTGGATAGCTAATATTTATTCTCAGGTTGAGTTTCCGAAGAGGTTGATCTTAAGACAAATACTTGAGTTTGAGTTTTTTATTTGGGAGTTAATGCCGGGAAACACTAGTAGGGGAGAGAGAAGTGAGACAAAAAAAAAAAATCCAGTAAAGGGTGTGTTCAAATCAGCTACCACTGTGGGCATTAAAGAAACTCTATCTTGCTGGGCTCGGTGGCTCAGCCTGTAATCCCGCGCCTTTGGGAGGCTGAGGTGAATGGATTGCCTGAGCCGCGGGTTCGAGACCCGCCTGGGCAGCGAGACCTCATCTCTACAATAAATCAAAAAATCAGCTGGGTGTGGTAGCGCGCACCTGTAATTCCGGCTACTCGGAAGGCTGAGGCGGAAGGATCGCCGGAGCCCAGCAGGTCGAGGCTGCGGTGGCCGGAAGCAGCCACTGCACTCCAGTCTGGGCGACTGAGTGAGACTCCAACTCAAAAAAAAACCCCAAAAAAAACAAAAACAAAAAACCTCTATCTTACTGAGGGTATAGAACTTCAGAGTTATCTCATCTCTAAAGTCAGAAAGCTGCAGTATTTATCCACCAGTTCTTGGAAGTCACTGGTTGAGAACTTTGCCTAGGGAGACTTAAAGTAGTAATTAAGTATGCCTCAAAGCCTGGAAAAAGCCCTCAGATGGTGAGTCTTCAGAGTTTCCAGTAAATTGCTTATAGCACAGAAGAGAGTGTTAAGGGAATATGAGCAGGGTACTGTCAGTTTCACTCTACACACCCAAATGTATAGATTACTCTGTCAACGTGTACATTTAAAGGAAACTAATACAAAGAAGGTTCATCAAAGGTGTCTCTCCCTCATTTGAGTTATGAACTTATCCTTTGTGCTCTCTTAGAGACCTGGGGTAGCTACCATAAACATATTAACACATAATTGAGAAAATATTAAGTAGATGCTAGGGCAAGTATTGTGACAGGCAATGAGGGTGAAGCCATGAAAAACACAGGCATCAGTGACAGGCATGAAAAGTGTCATATAACTATAGCATGCTGATCACTTGCCTGCTCCAAGCCTAAACGATATCTTTTATATCTTCATCTTCAGCTCTTATTCGCTGTCTGTCACAGAGTGAACATTCAGTGAATGTTTCCCAATGATCAGTGAATAAGTAAAGAATATTCCCAGGCTTTTGTGGAAGCCTTTATTTGGAAACTATGAGCATGTGGAACAATTCCAAGCAGAACTGGACATTTGAGCCCTACCTGTAAGCACAGATCTGGGAAATCACTGCCCTTAACTGGGGGCATTGGAGTAATCCCTGCCTACTGTTGTCCAGAAGGAATATGCTGAACACTTCCAAATAGCACGTTCTTTTCCATTAAACTCAAGGCAAGCCAATTTTGTGGCCAGAATCACCGCAATTGATCAGCTGTAATTACAGCCAGGCCTAGGAGGCAGCCTTTTAATCCTCAATGTAATTCCCAGTGTGAACCTTTCGGGCAAATCACTCTAGTGAGCCAAAACCAGAGAATGAATTGCTTTCTGACCTTTTGGTGAAATCAATTTCAGTATAATGTATGGAGCATTTTCTTAATCATTTTATCTTGATACAGCTGAATTTCTCTTAAGAAGGAACACAGTCAGACTTTTGGTGTTAAGAAAAGTCTAAAGAAATATTTTCACTTTCAAGAAAGGAAGTTTCTGCATGTTTGACTAGAAGACTTGTTGAAAGTCACAAGTTCAAAGACATTAAAGCAAAAAGGTCATTTGAATTATTTGACAAATGTAACTATAGTCTTTATTTCCATTTACTATTTATTTCTCTGGAAACGCCTTGTTATGCAAATATGCTTGTTTCACCCACGTTGTGATAGAGTGAGCCACCTATTGGTCATTGCTGACAATTACACCATAATTAGGTTGTATTTTGTTTTCTTTCAGTGGCCTCTTGCAGGAAGCAGCTGAGGAGCAGTAGTTATTAAGCCCTGAATCACCTGAAGAGCTAATGAAGAACACATTTGACTAGGTTTCATGAAGTAGAACAGGGCCTGGGTCTTGTATTTTTACCAAGTTCTGACACTCATTGAAGTTTGAGAATCACTGCTGTAGATCACGCACACCATATTTTCTCGTGTGGAGCAATTATTTTATGCAAAATACCTAAGAAAAAATTTTAAATTAACCACACAGAGATACCACCTAACTCTAGTCAGGATGGCTATCATCAATAACTCAAAAAACAACAGATGCTGGAGAGGATGGAGGGGGAGGGAACACTTTTCTACACTGTTGGTGGGAGTGTAAACTAGTACAACCTCTGTGGAAAACAGTGTGGCAATTTCTAAAAGATCTAAAAATTAACCTTCCATACAACCCAGCAATCCCCTTCTGGGAAGATACCCAGAGGAACTCAAATCAATCTGTGAAGAAGATACCTGCATTCGCATGTATATTGCTGCATTATTCACAACAGCAAAAACATGAACTGGATTTTAAAAATGTGATACATATACATGATGGAATATTATGTAGCCATAAAGAAGGACAAAATGATGGACTTTGTAGCAACTTGGATGGACTTAGAGTCTATAATACTGAGTGATCTATCACAGAAACAAAGAACTGAGTACCACAATGTTCTCACTCATAAGAAGACCCTGAACAATGATCATAATACTATAAGAAAGGGATTGTCGGTAGCAGGAAACTGCCAGGGGAGGGGGAGCACACTTTATCAATAAGTGTCCCCGATCTCAAATCAGGTGAAGTGGGGACCAAAGTGAGACCCAAAATTTACCTGTACAATGACCATTTATTTATATACCCAACCCTGAATTGTACCCTACATCTTTAAAATAAAAATTTTAGAAAACGAAAAGAAAAAATTTTTAATTGATATCACTTAAAAAATTAATAAAAACAATAATAAGAAATCAGAAGCATATATTACAAAATAAATGGAAACAATTATAGTATTAATTGAATTAGGAAGTAATATTTCATTTTGTTTTAATGCAGAAGGAGCAGTAATCTTCTTTAGTAAGTATGTACTAAATACTCATGGAAAACCTGCAAGTTATACTCAGAACAGTGGTTTATCAAATACCGATCTAGAATATTATAACCTTGCTTTATTTAGTCTTCAGTGTCAAGTTCTAACTTTAAATCAAGTCCATCTACACTCTATATTCCAAATTTATCTTCCTGCCCATACTCCTCTTTCTAGTCATTTAAATTATTCTTATTTTAAAAAGCATTTATTTATTTCACTGTAATTTATTTAATATTACATGTTATAAATAATTAAAAATAAGCCAATCAAGTTGTATTACAAAGGAGATTGCTGCTCAAAAGATGATTTACATCTATAGTAAATTTTTAAAGCACTAAATAAAAATCTCAGAATTAAATTTTTTGGCTTAACTATGGACAATTGCAGGTCAGCATACATTTTTTAAAATCTGCAAAAATAGTAAACCTTACCACTTCAAACCCACTAGAATGGCTAAAATGAAACAAAAATAAAAACACCTGACCACATCAGATGTTGGTGAGGATGTAGTGCTACTAAAATGCTCACACATTGCTGTTTGGAGTGTAAACTGGTATAATTAACTTCAAAAAGTATTTTTTTTTTTAAAGCAGGATTTATTAAGAGGACAGAAAAGCTCTCACAGTGGGAGGGGACCCCAGGGGGTTTTATAATGTTGAAACAGATACAGTGACACTCCTGGAAGAAAGCATGCACAAGACAAATGAAAGCATATGTCCAAAAATAAAGTTGTACAAGAGTCTCATAGCAGCTTTATTGATAACAGTCAAAACTTGAAAATAACCCAAATGCCCATCCACATGAAAATGAATAAATTGTGTTATATTCAAATAATGGAATACCACTCAGCAATACAAAAGAATGAAATACTGAGACACAAAACAATACGGATAAATCTCACAATCCTTATGTCAAGCAAAGAAAGGCACAAGTGGGCACTTGTGTATAATCTCATTCCTATCATGTTCGAGAACATACAAAATTAATATACAGTAATAGAAATCAAAACAGAGGTTTCTTACTGAGTTGACTGAAATGAGACATAAGAGAACTCCCTAAGATGATGCAAATGTTCTATTTGGGTGATGTTACATTTGTCAAAATTCATCAAACTTTATACTATGCATTTCCCTATGTATAAATTTTGCCTCAATGAAAGTGAAAAAATATAGAATTTTGAATCAAGTAAAATGTTCAGATAGTCTATTCATTGTCTTAGACTGACAACCTGAGAGAAGCTTGTGAATTGCCATTTGGCCTGCTCTGAGATGTAGATATGTTCACACGCATGATGGGGTGCAAATAAATCTGAAGTTGAAAAGTGTCTTGCAAAAAGTAGAGATGGAGAAGTACTGGAATTTTAGGAGCTAATAAAGTTAGAAGTATTGATCCAGGACCAGAAAAAAAATGCTCTTTCTTGAACCAAGAGAATCTGAGTATCTAAAACTTGACTGCCCAAACTTCTCACAAGAGTCAAAAGATAAATTCCTTAATCCAGATAAAAGCCAACATCATTTACTTAGGTCTAGAAAGGAATGCACAGCAAAAACCACAGGAAAGAGGAGTTAAAATAGAGGAACTCCTCAGGCTTCAGGTAGAGATTTAAATGAACCACACAGTGGGGAGCCTGGGAAAGGTGAGGAGGACGGATGAGGAGGTAGTGACCTTGGCACTAGAATTAAACCCATGATCTATTGTCAAAGTGGCTCTTGGGGTTTCTCAACCAAATCAGAGGCAGCTAATATTGACAAATCAGATGATTCTTTAAGACTAGAGGTCCATGCATTCGACTTGTTCGTTTTTTTATACGTTTCTTCTGTTAAGAAAAGAAATGACATCAAAAGTGATTGTGTCATCAATAGGTCTGACAGGTAATATGTTACCAATTTCAGTGAACTGGTCAAAAGTACCATTTTGGCTGACTGCAGTGATTCTCAGCCCTGGTTGTGTTGTAATCATAAGAGAAGTTAAAAAAAAATACCAACGCCTGAGCCCACCCACAGAGATACAGAGATTCTGACTGAATAGGTCTACCCATGGCCCAGGCAATCTTAATATGCAAACAGTATTGGTTTAGAGCAGTGGTTCTTTTTTCTTTCTTTCTTTTTTGAGTTTGGAGACTGGAGTGCAGTGGCCGCTCCCGGCCACCGCAGCCTCGACCTCCTGGGCTCCGGCGATCCTTCCACCTCAGCCTTTCAAGTAGCTACCACGGCCGGCTGATTTTTGATTTATTGTAGAGATGAGGTCTCACCAAGTTGCCCAGGCGGGTCTCGAACCCTCGGGCTCAGGCAATCCACTCACCTCAGCCTCCCAAAGCGCGGGATTACAGGCTGAGCCACTGAGCCCGGCTTGGAGCAGTGGTTCTTAAAGTGTAGTTTTTAGGTCAACAGAATTAGCACCATTAAAAAATTTCTGAACAAAAACTTCCAGACCTCACTCTAGATCTACTGAATCAGAAACACGGAGGTGAGAAGCCCTCTTGGTGATTCTAATACTTGATATTGTTTGCCCAATGATTTAGAAAATCTCTTTTGATATGTTTCAGGATCAAGTATTCCTGGATTGAGTTTTGGAGTCCCTAGTTTTTTAAGCATTTCTCTTAGTATACAGTAGTATTCATTTTGATCTTAAATAGTGATGGACTTTCTTATTATAAATTGCATATGGATATTTCTTTCTTTCTTTTTTTTTTTTTTTTTTTTTTTGAGTTGGAGTCTCACTCTGTCACCCAGACTGGAGTGCAGTGGCCGCTCCTGGCCACCGCAGCCTTGACCTGCTGGGCTCCGGCGATCCTTCCACCTCAGCCTTCCGAGTAGCCGGAATTACAGGTGCGTGCTACCACGCCCGGCTAATTTTTTTATTTTATTGTAGAGATGAGATCTCGCCTGCCCAGGCGGGTCTCGAACCCGCAGGCTCAGGCAATCCACTCACCTCAGCCTCCCAAAGGCGCGGGATTACAGGCTGAGCCACCGAGCCCGGCTGGATATTTCTAATTTCTGCAATTCTTCTTGCATGTCTTGAATTCTCTGCCGCTAATTTTCTCTCTTCTGAAGCTGATTGCTTTTGCCCTCTTTTTTCCCATGTATTCTTTTCTCTTCTTTTACAGAGTCATGTCTTCATGTTCTTTCAGGATTCCTTTGTTGTGCTGCAGTTTTGCATTCATTTTCCAGCAGAGCTGCAAAACTCACGTTCTTTATTTGTTCTTCCAGCCCATGCTCAGTTGACACCTCATCACTCAGTTTGGTTGGGAAATGGCCTCAATCTTTTCTAGCTATTGTTAACGAAGATTATATCCAGTAGATATATATCATCTGTCATCTCTGATTTATTTTATCTTCTCACTCTGGTGATTTACCAGTTATTTCAGCTGCCCAATGCAATTCTTCAAAATGTCAAATACTCCTTCATCATCTTTTTTTTTGTAAATACAAGTTTCCTCTAGGTCTTTCTGGATTTTATAATAAACCTAACTTGATTGGTTCTCTCATCTAAGTGTTCTCTTACTTTAGTTTTCTGCTTCCTGAAGTAACTGTGTTTTTTCTAACTTTCCAGAGGCTACACTTCATCTTTTCTTTGCTGTTTACCTTCACTGTGACTTTTATTTTCACTTTAAAAGTTTTATAAAATTCTTTTAAAATATTTGTAATATTACTGTAGACCTCTTGCCTTCCAATACCTTGTTCTGATTATTTGATTTTGTTTCATTTATTTGTTTTCTCTTGTGTTTTACATTTTATGCTTCCTAGTTTTCCCAAAACAGCAGGTATACTTTAAATCAGCATTTCATTTATTATTTGATTTATTTAAAAATATTCTGGTTGGAAGCTTTATGCAGATTTATTTATTTATTTGTTTGCTTGTTTTGAGTTGAAGTCTCACTCTGTTACCCAGGCTGGAGTGCAGTGACATACTCACAGACATCGCAGCCTCAACCTGCTGAGCTTAGTCTTCTGCCTCAGCCTTCAAAGTAGCTGGAACCACAAGTAAGCCACTGCACCTGGCTAACTTTTTTATTTATTGTAGAGACAAGGTCTTATTATGTTGCTCAGGCTAGTCTCGAACCCCTGAGCTCTAGCAATCCTCTTGCCTCCACCTCCCAAAGTGCTGAGATTACAGGCGTGAGCCACCATGTCAGGCCCTTTCTTTATTTTTGAGTGGGAGGTTCACTCTATTGCCTAGGCTGGAGTGCAGTGGCATGATGTCTCACCACAGCTTTGACCTCCTGGGCTCAGGCAATTCTTCCACCTCAGTCTCCCTAGTGGATGGGACTGCAGGTGTGCACCACCACTCCCAGTTAAGTTTTTGAATTTTTTTTTTCAGTTGTAGTCTCACTCTGTCGCCCAGACTGGAGTGCAGTGGCAAGCTCACAGTCACTCTAGCATCAACCCTCTGGGATCCAGTGATCCTTCAGCCTCAGCCTTCCAAGTAGCTGACACTATAGGTATACACTACCATGCCCGGTTAATTTTTTGATTTATTATAGAGACGAGGTTTTGCCAAGTTGCGGGGCTGGTCTCAAACCCACGGGCTTAGGCAATCCACTTGCTTTGGCCTTCCAAAGTGCTGGGATTCCAGGCTGAGCCACTGAGCCCAGTCAATTTTTAAATTTCTTTTGTAGGAATGAGGTCTGCCTAGGCTGGTCTCGAACTCCTGGGCTCAAGTGATCTCCTGCCTCTGCCTCCCAAAGTACTGTTATAGGCATGAATCACTGTGCCTGGCCAGTTCCTTCTCAAGAGAGGTGTTTATTTTGTATCTTGATCTTCACTCACCAAAAATTCTTTGCTGTCTTAATTTTCTGTTCATATTTGACAACTTTTGTTCATTTTGAAGTATTCTTAAAGTTTGATAAAATTGTAATGTTGTAAATAAACATAAAGTTGTAATGACCATTTGTTATCTTCAAATCTTTGTAGGAAAGAACATTCTCCTAAAGAAAATGGCCAAGATACAATTTCTCAATGAGGCACTCTTAGTTATTGACTCACAAGGCCCTTCGTGAAAATCAGGCCTGGCCTGCAGTCTACAGGGACCGCGGCTTGTTTCAGGCTTACCTGGAAAAAATCACTTTCTCCGTACTTGAAACACATGATGGCTTTTCTGGATTTTCTTGGTTTTGTATTTGTTGTTACTTAGTTCATACAGAAACAAATGGTCTCTCCCAGTAGGTCCAAACCACTTTTCAAGTGATTCTTAGCTCAATTTCTGAATTTTCTAGAGGCCTCCTGTTTTCCTTTGTTGAATAATTATCCTCATTTACTTTATTCCCTTAGGTCTTCAATACTACGAGTCTCCTGCATCCTCCATCACTTGTTTTTCAATGACTGTAAAATAATTTTCTTCCAGAGCAAGGATTGGCAAACTATGGCCTATGGGCCAAATCTGACCTATCATCTATTTTTGTAAATAACGTTTTATTGAGCTACAACTATTCCCATTTGTTGACATATTGTCTATGACCATTTTCATGCTATAAGGGCAAAATTGAGTAGTTGGGACAGAGATCATATGGCCTCTGACCACATGAAAATGGTTACTATCTGGCCCTGCACACAGTTTGCAGACCCTGCTCTGGAGCTTTTCCATTGGCAAATGCAACTCTTTGCTCAAACAAAAAGAGCTGGTGCCTGACCCTGCCAGGGTATTCTTGGATATTACTTTTTTTTGTATTCCTCCTTGGGCTTGGTCTCATGGACCTCACTTTCAGATGTTTAACAGGTTTGTTGATTTCCTTCCTTAATTTCCACTGTGGACTTGTTCTCATCCAAACTCTAAACTATCTTTCTCTCTCCAAAGTATCACTTCCTCTGTGAAAACAAACACAATTCTTATCTGTTGGCAATACCAACATGCTTAAAATAACTGTTGGCCGTTAGGTAGACATGGAAGAGAATGTGAATGCAACCCATGTAATTGTTAATTTTCCACATTTCACATCTTTCAACCACATTTTGTTCTGAATGTATATTCTGAATGTATGTACTAAGAAGGCACTGATGCAAAATACAAAGTACAAACATTCCCAAAACACCAAAATATAATATATACTAGTCTTTTTTTTTTTTTTTGAGTTGGAGTCTCATTCTGTCACCCAGGCTGGAGTGCAGTGGCAAACTCACAGCCACCCGCACCATTGACCTGCTGGGCTCCAGTTATCTGTCTGCCTCAGTCTTCCAAGTAGCCGGAACTACAGGAGTGCACTATCACACTTGGCTTATTTTTGATTTATTGTAGAGACAAGGTCTCGCCAAGTTGCCCGGGCTGGTATTGAACCTGTGGGCTCAGGTAATCCACTAGCCTTGGACTCCCAAAGGTCAGGGATTATAGGCTGAGCTACAGAACCTGGCCCCCTGGCCTTATAATTTAGTATATTACAAAAAGGGTCCTAATTTTCTGCCCCTATCTGCATGCACTCTCTTTGCAATCCATTCTCTTTGCCACTCCTCCTGGATTTCCCAGTGACACTGGGCTGGCCTTAGAACTGACATTAGCCAATAGAAAGAGGCAAAAGTGATGTGTCAGTTTTGAGCCTGGGCCTCAAGAGGCTGTTCTCTCTTCCACTTTTCCTCTTATATCCTGGCCACTGCTAGAAGAACAAGTCTGAGCTAGCTCTTCAAAGGATGAGAGACAATTAGAAAGCGAGCTGAATTTTTCAGGTCAAACTATCCTATACCAGTCAGCTTCAAGATGACCTGCCAGTGGACCGGATTCTTGGGATGGATCCCAGTCTAGATCATCGGAACCATCTAGACAATCTGTAGACACATGAGAAATAATAAAGGATTGTTGTTTTAAGCTCCAACATTTTGGATAATTTTTTTATTCAGTAATTTTTAATGGATACAATAGTCTTCTTGAAAAATCCATGAACTGTTGAGTTGATATTGTGAGCCAACCCAGAATAAAACTTCGTATTTGTTAAAACCTTTTTTGTTGTTGTTTACATCACTTCTCTCTTTCTTTAACCCTTCCTCTAACCAAATGGTAGTTCTGCAGTAACTGTTTAGATATCACAGTCCCTGTCTGGTCTCCCAAATTTTTCACTTAGGTGTTTGGCATTTATTCATGCTAACATGTAAATGATTAATAGATAATTATATTTCTCATTGATGAAGAGCATAGATGTTTAATTTTTAAGTGGATTTATTAATTTGTTAAGGCTGCCATAATAAAGTACCACAGACGAGGTAGCTTAAACAACAGAAATTGTATTTTTTACAGTCCTAGAGGCTGAGATCAAAGTGTCAGCAGGGTTGGTTTCTTCTGCGGACTCTTTCTTTGGCTTGTTGATGGCCATCTTTTCCCTCCATCTTGACAAAGTCTTCCCTCTGTACATGTCTGCACCAAATTTTCTCCTCTTATAAGTACACCAGTCATATTGGATTAGAGTCTATCCTACTGATCTCATTTTAATTTAAATACCTCTTTAAAGACCCTATTTCCAAATATAGTCACATTCTGAGATACTGGGGATTATGACTTCAATATATGAATTTGGGGACAAAATTCAGACCATAACAGTAGCTTCAGTGAATGCTAGTCAGCAAAAAGTGGGGGCAGAAGAAAGTTTCCAGAGTGGGGGAGCTCTGCAAGGTAAAGGGCCAATAAATATGGAAAAAGGAGATATGAAGTGAGACAGAAACTTCAAACCATGAAGCAACTAGTTTTTCTTGAAGCACTTACAATGGTTGGGCAGTGCGTTGAGCAAATTGCTATCATTTGTTCCTCATAGCAACCATATTTGATTGTTTCTACTTTTTTATTATCTTTTTTTTTTAGGTTATATAGCAATATAAGCAAGAACTGGGATTTTAATCCACATTATCTGGCCCTAAAAATCCATATTCTTCCTTCTAGCAAATACAAATTGAAATTGGGTCCCAAACAAAGCTAAGTGATTAAAGGGTGCTTCCAGATCATATCCAGGAGCAAAATGTGAAGACTATTGAATTCAGTAAGTGAAGTCAGATGGGATCAAACACTAGAGTATAATTTTCAAAAACTTCAAAAGCACTACTTTCTCATAAATATAAAGGAACTTTTTTTGTCAATTGATAGCAGAAACTCATTAATGGCAGAAACAGTAGGATAGTAAAGCTGGTTCAAAGCGGAGTTAAAAAGACTGAAACACATATTGTCAATGAAAGAATGTTGAAATAAGATTGTTAATTAAATACAAAACTAGTTAATGTACTACAGGACAATAAAACAATTGTATTGCCCTACAGTGCAGGACAGGATCATTTGCAATGTATTGGTCTTCAAGAAGTTACCATTTAACTTTATAGAGTCTGGGCCCTAATCAATAGAATATAGTGAATCAAACAGAAGTACATTATGATAGAGTTGCTTTGTTCAATATGGTAGTCAAGTTTCATGTAGCTATTTACATTTTACATTAAATTAATTAAACTGACTTAAGTGAAATATTCAGTTCCTTAATTGAATTAGCCATATTTCAAGTACTCAACGCATGACTGGTAGCCACCATGTGGAAGAGCTTGCCTGTAAAATGAGCCCATCATTACAGAAAGTTCTCTTGGACTGTGCTGTCCTAAAGCATCAGACGAGCAGGTTTGTTAAGCCACACTCTAGCATGACACAAAAAGGCAAAGTTTTGGATTAACTTCTCTAATAGTAGGAACCATGAATTATAGAAACTTGAAGTTTCACTGTAAGAGTCATGAAACTTGAGATGACAGCTTGGATGTGCTGACAGCCAGTATGCCAAAGGTTTATTTCCTGAAATATTTTTGCCTGGACCTCAATTTCAAAGCATCCCTACCATTGTGGTTTGGATGTTCTATGGTCTCTGATGCTGCCCACACATGGGCCTGTTTCCTTGTAAGTGGCATCCCAAGACAGTTGTCTTTAAAAGTTCTGCTACCTATCCCTAAATTAATTTTGAAAAAGTATAGATCCCATCACAAATTTTAAATTGAATTCAATGATGTAGTAACATTTACATAATATTTTAAATGTATCCAAAGGAATCTGAATACAAATGACATTTTACATTTTAACATTGTCTATTAAAATGAACAAATTCTCCAATGATAGTCAGAAAATTTACATTTCTTCTACAAAATTTTATTTTGGTTCCTCTATAGAGTTTTAGCCTAAACTAATTTGTTTTACATTTGAAAGTTGTTATTAATCATTCCACATCCTTCTAGGAACCAAAAATATATATAATGAATTTAATTTTTTTGCTGGTATCATAAAAGTTGAAATGTTTAAAAATGTATTGAAATAAAATTGCAATTATTAGTAATTCACACTTGCCAAAAGCATTATAAAGTGATTACAAATTTTGATTCAAAAATATTCAACATAAAAGCAAAAATTTATTGCAAATGTATCTTTTAATGAGATAAATGTTCTTTTTTTCCTACTTCATATATTTGTGGGTATATATAAAGTTCATAAATATTTCTTTATTGCTAAAAGGACATGGGTCTGATCGTGGATTCTACTTGTATTCTTTACATATACATAACATATAATTTATATACATAAATATATATTATATATTTGTATACACATATGCACATATACTTACTGTGAAAGCTTGTTCTTATAAACAAGTACATAACATTAAAAGTCATCTTGTTATAGTAATAGCCTTCAATTATTTGTACTTTTCGAATATATGCCAAAATCGCATTTGTCATCTGCCGGGTATGATAGCTTATGCCTGTAATCCAAACACTTTGGGAGGTCAAAGCAGTAGGATTTATTGAGCCCAAGAATTGGTGTCCAGCCTTGATAACACAGCAAGTCCTTATCTCTACAGAACAATAAAAAAACTAGCTGGGTGTAGTGGTACATGCCTGTAGTTTCAGCTACTAGAGAAGCTGAGACAGAAGGATCACCTGAGCTCAGGAAGCTGAGGCTGCTTTGAGTCTTGATCATGAACTGGGTGACAGAGTGAGATTTCAACTTAAAAAAAAAAATGTGTCATCCATCACAAAAATCTTTTAATGATTCTATCAATTATAAGCTTGATTAAGCTCTCATTTAATTCTGGGGAAATATCATAATTGAAAACCCCTAGACTTGCAAAAGGATTCCTGTCCCAATCACTGGAATTATTTGATATCTCAGTTTCTGAGAGGAATATAAAAAATACCCAAAATAAGCAAATACTATTAACTAGGTTTATTACTCTTTTAAGCAGAGATACACTCCTAAAAGTTTTAGAAAATCAGAGTATTACTAAATTTCTGTACATCTTTGGAAATAAAATGCTTTTATAAAATGTCTTAATATTACATAACTTAAATACTTTTTTTTCCTTCAAAATCTCAGAGCTACAGATCAATGAATGGAAAAATTTCAAGTGACCTAATTGGCAGAGTCAGGCCTCATTTTAAAACCCATTAGCCAAATCCATTTTCTCTATCAGAAAAAAAGTGGGACATTACTTGTCAATACAAACAGATATGTTATGATGCATATGGAAGTATCTTTCTTACAGAACGTATCTTGAAAGACATATTACTAAAAACATGGCAAAAACATTCAATGGTAAGTTAGAAAAACAAAATAACAAATTAGCATGCTACTTTCCATTACTTAATATATAATTATTCAGTAGAGTTAAATTATAAATTTTTCATAAGGCAAGAAATTTGACAAAAACTTGATATTTCTTTGTGATATGTATTTGTACATGTGTTTGTGTGTGTGTGTGTGTGTGTGTGTGTGTGTGTGTGTGTGTGTGTGTATTTTGGCCCTGTTCTTGAGAATAAAAAAGTAAGATGTATTAAAAGTTAGAAGGAATTTCTTAAATTGTATTAGATCTCATGATCAAACTTTCTCTGTGCATTTAATTTAAAATAAAAGCATAAACTTCTAAAATAACAAATTGGTCTGACAGCCAGCATACAATTTAATTCTTTTAATTGCAAGAAAAACAATGTGACATTTATCAGATGAAACCAGACAAGGTTACTGTAATCAAAATAAATAGTTAATGATATTATTTGATTAGAAAGGTTTGAATTCTCTTATTCAATAACAACAAATGTGAAAGAAGTCTCACAACATTTTACCTCTGATTTTTATCCAGAACAAAAGAATAATCCTAGAAAACAGTCCAGTTAAAGTTTAAATAAATTAGAATTGCCAACCTGTCATTTCTCATTCATTCTTTTTTCCATTTTCCAGGGGTGAAGATTGAGAATAGGCCAAAGCATTGCTAACAATTAATTAAACACATGAATAAATTGGTATTTTAGCTTCCGGTTCTTGTTTCTCTTTACTTTGTTCTCATGGAATCTACCTAAAGAGGGGCTCCTCCCTTGACAATATTCAGGGCTTTCGTAGGCTAGGTTGCCCACTGCCACTTCCCTATTCTATGATAATCTGAATTAAGAAATATTTAGAAGTGAATGGTAACAACAAAAAAAAACACATATCAAATTCCAAGGGACATTAAACAGTACCTAGAAGAAAATGTGCAACTTAGAACATATATCAAGAGACCAAAAAGGGTATTTGAAAAGTGAGCTAAGCATTCAAATAAAGAAAATGGAAAAGCAGCAGAAGCAAATCCAATAAACCAGGGACAAAAACATATATTAAGATAGTGGTGGAAACCTATAAGATTATTAAAAAATAGAATTAATGACAAGTCGCAATAATGAAGTAAAAGCAAAAGCTAGTGCTTTGAAAAACTTAAGAAGCACAGATTTCTGGTGAGACTGAATGGAGAAAAGGGTTAATTTACAGATAAATAATTTCACAAAGTGAAGGGGAAAGATTACATATGCAACAGAAATTTAAAATAAAAAAAATATTACTAATTACTCTTGTCTATATATTTGAATACCTAGACAAACAAATAAATTCTTAGAAAAATATAAACTGCAAACACAATCAAATTAGAGAGAATTTAAATGAACCAGTAAGAATTAAAGAAAATAAAGTAGCTGTTAAAGACCTCCCTTTCAGAAACACCACAGGTCCAACCAGTGTTACAGGATTAATCTCCCACATATTTAAGCAATAATTAATTCTATTGGTAACCACTTTCTCTAGAAACTAGCCAAAGAGAAAAGGCCACCTTTCTGTAATTGATCCAATAAAACAGAGTTTAAAATATCACTGCAACATGCAAGCATTATTAAAATAATTTGATGAGGGGAGTGATGAGCTCTGATTTACAATTGAAGAGTTTACTCTCCCTGCTGTTTACAGTATGAACTGGATGAAGTTTAAATTGCAGGTAGAAGAAGGTCAAGTTAGGAGAATATTGCAGATGTGAGAAATAATAAGAAACTGAACTAAGAAAATAGCAGTGGCAGTGGAAGAGATGGATTAGAGAGCTTTAAAGGAATTAGAATGGACAGATTTTAATAACTGATTAGCTGTATGCAGTGATGGTAAGCGGGGACTCTGAGGCAACTGCCCAGGAGACCCAGGGAGTCACAGTTCCATTAGCCAAGGTAGGGGGAGGACCAGAAACCAGACAGGGAGGGTACTGTTAGCCAGACTTAGAACTACAGGAACAGGAGCGGATTTGGTGATGATGAGATGCCCTAAGCTTCCCCCGACCAACCCTGTAAAAGCAAATGTCCAGTGAGCAGATGAATATAAGGATCCAGATCACAGGAAGAAAATCTAGGCCAAAGATTTGGAAGTTTTCACCGTACAGAAGGTAGTGGAAGGCATCGGTATTGCTGAAATACTTCAGCACAAGCCGTGCATAGAGTAAAAAGAGCAGGAAAGAAATGGGGACATGAGCAGATATTTTTAGTGCCCTCTGATCTCTACTGTAAGCACTTGTACCCTCCACCTGAGGTCCTTCTGTCCATGGAACATTGTTGCCCATGCAGTGTGCAGGCTGGAAATGCCATAGAGTTAGTGCCACCATGAAGAGCCCACAGCCAGTGAGGACTGGGCATTGTTGATAGATAGATATCCCAGTCTCTTCCCTGCTTTCTTGGGATAGTTCTGAGCTGTATACTACACTTTCTCTCAGAGCCCCCAGTGACTGAGCTCCAGTTGTCTATCAGGCAACTTTTATTGATAATGCACTTTTATCAGCATTTTCCTTCCTTTTCTTACTTCCCCACTTCATACTATTGTTTCCTGGATCACCTCGGAAATAAATTATCTGCATTCAGATTCTTGTCTCAGGGTCTGCCTGTGAGGAATCCCAAACTGTCACAGGAAAGTGCCAATAAGGAACTTTGGAGAGAGGGTGTAGAGGAAATAGAGAGAATAGTCTGATGTCATGTAAGGAAAGTAAAAGAAAAAAAAATTCAAAAAGGAGAAAATGTAAACACTTAGATGACATAGCTAAAATGGTGAAATTCATAGAGATAGAAAGTAGAATGGTACTCTCCAGAGGCTGAGGATCAGGGGAAATGTGAAGTTGTTTAATGGGTATAGAGTTTCAGGTTTGCAAGATGAAAACATCTGGAGACTGGGTGCATGACAATGTGAATGTACTTAACACTACTGAACAATACACTTAAAAATGGTTAAGACAGAGATAGAACTGAGTGACACAAAAAACTTTGGCGCTCCTAGATCAAGCCATGACTGCAATCTACCAACTTCTCGATGACATGACCAATAATTTTCTAAAGGTTAGTTTGAGATGTTTGCTCTTGCCTACCATTTAAAAAGTAAAGAATAGCACTTCAGATATAAGTAAAAAGCTGGTTTCTAATTTCACTAGTGAAGCTGTTAAGGTACAAGTAAATGCTCAGCTACTAACCCTAGGTACCAATAACTCGACAGACAGAAAGAAGTTTATTTCAGAATTCAAATCCAGGGAGCAGACACGGACTCAAGGTCTTTCTAAACTGGTTCTGCTCTCCCCTCAGGCTTTACAGTTCACTTTTATAAAGCCAGAATTGTTGGTACGCATACAGTAACCACATGACCATCAGAGCATTGTATAGAACTTAAGTTACAGCAGCATTTTACCTAGTGACATTTTATGGTCCAGACTTCCTGGTGCCAGATACCAGAGGTATCTCACAGCTCTCATCAATATGGCCTGGCAGAAGTGTTAGTTAGTCAAGCTTGCATAGAGTAAAGGGAGTTTACGAGGCCTAAGACATCACTCATTACGCAAAAGTTATGCAAATCACAAAACTTATGATTACATTGATATTATATTATTTAAACCTATGACTACTAAGAAAAGAGAGTAAATGGGGATTTACATCTTTCAGCTGATTGGGCATAGTCTGCAGGTAAGTCAAGGATCCCCTGAAGCTACTTACTGAGAGTGCATGGTAGATAAGGGGACTCTCAGGAATGTGCTCAGGAATGTATCTCTCAGTTTATAGGAGATAAGAAGAAGTGCACCTTTTATCAGCTCTTAGGAATATGTTCAGGAACGCTTGAACCCTCGCCATGCCCTTCTCTAGGGACTGTGATAATATGGACAGATTTTAGCAGTTTTTGTATCATTTCCCCACTGTCAGTTAAAGTCATGATATCTATCATGGGAGTAGCTATGTCATGCTGCCTTAACAAAAACGTGTGTATGGTTCTTTCTCTCAGTTGGCTTTCATGCTTGATAGGCTTAGTTATGAGCACAGGAATTTTAAATGTATCAGGTATAAAGTGTAATTGCTAAATACATTAATATTACTATTATAAACATAGTTAAAAAAGAACTTTCCTATGCCTGAAAGGATGTACTGTAACCCTGTTGGGAGCCAAGAAAACATGTTGTAAAATCAATCAGAGACTTTTGCAAGCACCTCTTTAGTGTAAGCATCTGCATCACTTACAGCATCAGTGCTGGTTTTCATTTGGCTTAGTGTTGCTGTGGTGCTCCCTGATTCACGTGGGATGAAAGTGCAACACTTGGTATGAATAATGGCACATGTGCCCCTTTGAGACGCCGTAAGAAGATCTACAGTTACTCGGTTTTGTAACACTGCCTTACACATTAGGGTCATTTCAGTATTAACACACTCTTGATTGGCAAATTTTTCACTTTCCTAATACTGATTGTGGGTGAAAATTTTTAAAATCTGAAGCTGGTTGCTGCAAACATCTGTCATTAAGCACGAGTGAAATGGTCTTTTCTAAATGGTCACCTTTTTCACTATATAGTTGAAAATAGCAGACATATCCAGTATTTGCCTCAGACACCACTCTGACTGGAATCCCATACTTTGTATTTTTATTCAGATGATAAAATCCCAAAAGACAGTTTTCCACAATGAAGTAAATTCACATCAGTGGCAACTAAGAACAAAATTTAGAATGATGTAAATTCACATCAGTGGTCACAAATGAGTTTATTAACATTCCCATTGTAATTACATGTTTCCACTGGAGTAAGAATCATTTTGTTTGCTTAAATAGCAGCTTTAAGTTCTATACTGGCTCTACTGTCCACTGAGGCTGTGGTGCTGTTCCAAGAACAGGGTGTCTCTGTTCAGGCATACATATTGGATATCCAAGGCTTGATGCCCACAAACTTTAATGCAGTAAGAGTGATAAATAGGGCGTTGTAGGTTCCCTTCCACTTTTCTCGCAGCTGCTGGTCAGATCCTCCTTCTCTCCAGTCTTTTAACAGCTCTTGACCCCTGGGTGGAAGGAGATGACTGGGTTCTCTGTGGTTCAGGAATTTTCTAGGGGAAGGACTTATGCACTGGGTTAAAATTTGTCCCAAATGGACAACATATTTTCTTATGAGTACATCATATTCTGTGCCTGTGGCTCCATTTCCTCCATAGGTGTAGGAAAAAAAGCCTACCATAAACAATTTTAAAGGAACTTAAATTAATCCCACTTCAGGGACTTACTTAGACCCTGAACAATGCAATACCAAATACCTGTGTTCGGTTTACTTGTGTCTCCGAAAGAGTTGTAGTGATTATTAATGCTAAATCATGAATTGAAAGGCTGGGCTGTCCTAGTCTTAAATCTGATAGAGTTTTCTTTGGATTTGCCGAGAAAGTGAAGTAGACTGCTGTTTGGCCTGCAGCACATTGTAATTTTTAAAATGTCTGAACATCTTCTAAACCTACCTATAGGAAATTTATCTATGTCTAACCTGTGCTAGCTACCCTGCCTCGATTTCTCCCTTAGAAATTTTCGATTCCATAATCATATGGGGTGATGAGGGATGAAGTTCCGTTTTCTGTAGCTTCTTCAAAGCTGGCAGTGGGCATGATCCTATCTAATTAGAGATTGGAAATCTCTCCCGGTCTGATCTAAGCTGGCCAGATCTGTTTCAGCAGTAGCATTGTTTGCAAGCACCGGCTGGAATCCTTGTCTGACCATTGTGTGGGCATGAAATTGCTGGATCATGGAAGAAACAAATTTAACCAGACAGTTAAAGAGACATGGACCAAAATTGAACAGGATTATAATCATTACAATAGGCTTAATAAATGAAGGAAACTCCTCCTTCTTCGGGAAGTAGAACAATTAAGTGACGTTAAGTATATATTTTGACAATTTAGGTCGTGGCTGATTACCTTTTGTACAAAAGCTAGAAGGCCTGTGGTTACCAGCATAATTTAAATAATAGACTTTAATTTCTGTGGCTTTATTATAAGTATCAGCTTTTAGAGTTTTCGATGTATTTCTATACTGTAGTGGCAACTTGACAGATTTTTCTGGACTGTAATTTGACCCACTCAAGTGAATCTCATGTAAAATTTGAAGAGAAATCCGAAAATGTTTGGAGACTTGCACCCAGAAAAGACTTCACGTTGTAATTTAAATTGTAGAAAATGATAAAACTAAAAAAAAAAAAAAAAAAAAAAGAACAAGAGAATTTGAAACAGGTGTACCAGTTTCTTTTGCAACATAATATTTTGGTTTCCATTGTGGTTAAAGACAAATTATAGTAGGATTAGTTTACTTGTTTAGACTTAACATACTTTATTTGCATGTAAAGTATAATGTGATTATTTGCCATGTATGCCCTTTTAAAATTAGCTTTGTTGGAACTTTTTCCCATAAGAAATTTCAGATTAGCTTAAACCTTAATCTTAATTCTCTAAAGCAGTCTGTTTTGAAATATTATTTCAGTAAAGCATTGGTAAAATACCCAGTGTTTTCATTCACATTTTGTTACAAAAGAAAACAAATTCTTATTGAACGTGTGCAAACAACCATACTTCTAGAAATTAATAAACAATTCTTTTACATTTGGGGAAATTAGGTAGACAGAAAAATATATGTTTTAAATTTGACTTGTAAAACCATACTTTACTTATTTGTGGGGAAAAAAACCTGTAAATTGTTTCAAGAAAAAGTCTTTCTTTTTGACTCTGGAAAATATGCAAAAATAATTAGTAGTACTTTAAACAAAGAAGTTATAAAATTATCTGGTTTTTATTAGTCCCGTTTATGCAATTAACACTTGTTCTGTTAGCAATCCTGTATAGAATTAGCAATCCTCGTGCGCACACAAGTTTTTTTTAATAACAGTTCTGGAAGAAGATTTTTAAGTTGCTAACAATTTGCACTGAATGACACTTTTTAGATTTCAGCTAACTTGACTGTATATGTGACTAATCTGACATAAACCTTTAATGGTTTGAATTTTACTGACAACTTAAGTACAAAAAGTATTACAGAAGTAAAGTTTTATATTTTAAAGCATTTAGCAGAAATGATATTTAACCAATGAACCAATAGAATTAGATAAAATGAAAACATTCTATTTTACCAATTTTAACATTGTAGTTACTTTAGATTAACAGATTGGTGTTTTTAAAAAAGACTATACCTTTGACACAATGGCATTTTGGTCTAACATCAGTGATTGATATTAATAGTTAATTCATATACTAAGTTTTATATACTAAATTGTTCATAGAATTCCTTTCACACATTTCTTCCATAAACCTTCTACATATCATCTTAGGACATCCACATACAAACTTTTTTGATATGCTTGGACCCTCTTATTTTTATCCTATACTTTCCTTTGCTTTCTGTTTTTTTCTTTTTATCTTTTTTTTTCTTGACTTTTTATCTTTTTATAGAGAACTTTTTACATTTATAATTTGAATTAATTTCTTAGTAACTTCTGGTTAGAAGCTAGGTGAAACATCTAACTCTTGGAATACACTCAACTCCTCCTAGGAAGCAGATGTCAGGAGAAAGAGGTTCAGCGTGAACACAACGGCTGAAGACTTAGCCTCAATATTGGCAAAGAAATTAATCTGGACCTCAGCCACATCCATACAGACCCAGGGATTCTCTGGCGTGATGGCAAACAGAGAGCTGGACTAGGCCATGGTCCTTGGGCCCCATTAGTCAGTGGCCATCATTACCAACCTTGGTGTGAAAGGCTGCACCAGCTCTTCCAGTGGCCTTCTAGTCTGCATGTTGGACAAGGTCCTGGGGGCTTAGGCTGTCGAGAACAATTGTTCTCCAGATGCCCAGATGGACCACATTCATAGCAGTAGATACCATCCCTCTTAGCAAGTGTATTCTTACTGGGTCTCTTTTGGCTGGCTGAAGCTCTGCCCATTAATGGCAACTGCCAATAGATCTGCCTGCTTTTTTGTCTCACTGGTGCTCATACTGGAGTCTTTCTCCTTTTTTCTTTTTTTTTTTTTTGACTGTCTTAGTTGTTGAAAACCTTAAATGCCTCTTCTATTAATTAGAGGCTTGGTGTTTGCAGCTCTAACTCTAGCTTTTGAAGCTTTTTCCAGATATCCGGAGCTGATTGGCTGATGAAAAAGTTTCTAGGAAGATTTGCTCTTCCAGCATATTAATGTCTAGACTGATATATTTTTTAATAGCTTTAACTAACCTGCATCTGGACCCTGTGTGACTTTCTTTACCATGGCATAATTAACAGGTTTGACTATACATTTCTTTATGCCTTTCTTGATATGCACGTACATATGATCATTTCTTGAAATATCGGCTCCTCCCTGTTGGCAAAATGACATTGGGGATCAGTGTTAGGAACGGCTCCTGTCCCGACTGCATACCTATCTAGTTGTTGAACCATTATGTCGGTGTGCATTTGTGCTACCTTAAAAATGTGCACTTTCTCCTCTTGGGTACAGCAGGTCGAGAAAATAACATTAATATCACCCCAAGTTAGATCAGAGGTGCAGGTTAGAATTTGAAATTTCTTTAAAAATTGAGAAGAATTTTCTGAGAAGTTTCCTAATCTTAATTAGCATTATGCCAGATTTGTTATAGAAACAAGGATGTAAAATTAATCAAGCATTAATTAAGCGTGCTCCTGTTGGTTGTGACACTGCCAGTCATCTCCCTACCACGTATGTGTCTCAGCTTCCCCTCAGGGTGCTGAAAGGAGCACTCAAGGGGCCCTGAGGTGCCGGATGACCAGCCCTTATGCATGCTTCCCATGGTGGAGGCCTCAGGAGCACTGAGAGCCCTTTCTAGCCTCCAGGCAATCTGTCTCTTGGACCCCTTCCAACCCTCTGATCATCGTTTCCAGGATCTGGCATGGATTTGGATCCACTGAGTTTCCGATCAAGCCCAGGGCCTTCCAGTGTCCCAGAGTCCTTTTTGACCAGAATGGAAAGGTCCCTATGAGTCCCTTACACATCATGGAAGTTGATCCCCAACATTTTCTCAAGTTCCTCAGTTACCTAAGGGAGTCTGTTCGCACAGACTAAAGAGAAGAGTGCCTCTTATCTTTGGCCCAAATCAAAGTCTGAGTTCATAAGGGTGGGGTTCCCTCTTCTTCTGGGGGTTTTTGCTGCCTGTATAAATACCACACAAACAAAGGAAAATAGCAACATTTAGAAAAAACATAAAATGACATAAAAGGAAGGTATGTCAACCATGTTTTACATTACGACATGTACCATCAAATGAAGTACAACAAACCAGCTGGCTTTCTTAGCAAATTCAAAAACAAGCAAAAGGATATTCCAACAAAAGCACTAAAAGTTTGCTTCGGCATTCCTCTGGCACCTGCAAAGTGGTCCTGGAGGGCCCAAGTGAGAAAGCTTCCCCCACCTTCCTGTGTTCTTTCAGGGTTGGTTTACCAAATAAGGGTATCTGCTTTACAAGATCGGGTACCCAGCAAGGACTCTTTCTTATCAGTTCCTCAAGGGCTGGTTCTGGTCAACAAGACTCCTCTCTAGAAAGTCCTCAGAGCACTAGCAAAGCTCCTAGTGTCTGGGGTATCTGTTACTCTGTAGGAATTCTTTTGAACTTCCTGAATTCACCAATGAAGTTCACTTCTCCCTTTCCCTCTCTCTTGCGCCCTTCTCCCTTGTTATTCCTGCCATGCTGACCTTGGCTTGGTCATGTGACTCATTTTGTTCAGTGGGACAAAGTAAGACTTGAGAAAGCATTTGTGCATTTCCACTTTCACTCTAGGTCCTTTGCCTTCCCCTTGAGGTCATGCTATGCTTGCATGTTGAAGGACGAGAGACACACGGGGCCTGCCAAGTTGGCTCAAGTATAAAATTAAGGTCCAGATGTGTGAGAGGGTCCAGTCTAGATCATCAGAACCACCTAGCTGTCCCACAGCTGACCACAGACACATGAGTGGGCCCTGCTGAGCCTAGGTTGTCTCAACAGGACTCAGAGTAACAAGAAAAAAGTCTACCTGTGCAATTAACTATGATGATTGTTTTAAGCCACTCAGTTCTGAGATAGTTGTTAGATAGTGTAAGGTAGGAAGAATATCCTTTCCTCACTCACCCTATGTTCATGGCTGAGGCTCTGATAACAAAAGACAGATTAACGGGAAAAAAAACATACAAATATAGATTTTATGTGATACAAGAGCTTTCATAAGGAAATGAAGACACTTCCAAACAGTTAAACTTATCTATTGTTATGCTAAGCTCGGTGAGGAATGATTCATCAGAAAGAAATATAATTGAACAGGGGGGTATGATTTAATGGTAATATACTGGGGAGAAGTTAGTAAGTTCTGTTTATTTGGATTCTTCTCTGTGTCCCTGTGTCTTCAAGGATAAGAATATTCATTTCCTTGGATATAGGGAGGCCACATCTTGGGTTAGGGTCTTATGACCTGCTTCAAGGGAAGGTCAGACAACCCTTATGTTTTATGACCTGCTTCTGGCAAGAAGCATGGGGAAAAGGTGAGAGAGGTGAGAGGGGCCTTCCTGTTTCTGCCATTACCTCAAATTCCTTCAGTTTAAAACATTCAATAAAGGTGCCATATTTTGGGGTAGCATGTTCTGCATCCCATGGTGAGCAAAAACTAACTAATGCAAATGGACTCCTCATATGTTTTTCAAATCTATTATTTTATATATATAAAGTTGACAACACATATATAAAAGTGTGTGTATATACGTATCTATATATATATATATACATACATCTACATAAATACACACACCATCTGGAGCTTAAAACTTTGTGAGGACTAGAGTATTTTTCTTAAGATGACAACTATATAGAAACCTTCAAATGTTTAAAAATCTAGTGAAATAGTACCTTTCCATCTACAATTAAGAATTCAATGATTTGAATACATGTTCTCAGGGCAAGACAAAAATGGGAATTGGGATACACAAACAGATATTTGTCTTTCAGCACCAGTTAACTTTAGAAATTGCACCTGATGAACTAATTTTCTGCATTAAAATATTATGGAAATCAGACATATGTGCCTTTGTTGGTTTCTCCACTTTAAAAGAGAGAGAGAGAAATCTTACCAAAAACTTCAGAAAATAATTTACTGTAATTTCACTCAACTTCCAAAATTTGAACCGTTTATAGCAATACTTAAGTTTTTAAAATCTTCTTTTCCAATAATTTCTATTCTTACTCTGTTATGCTACAAGATTGTGTGCTTTCATCGTATGCACACACATTATTTTTGTTACTTACACAAATTCCTTGGAGAACTAAACAAGCAAAGGTGTGAAAAGAAAGGGGGTACATACTAAATTTCTCTTTGGTCTCTACTTTCTATTTACTCTGATAAGTTTTAAGTAGTTGAGCAGAGGAAAAATTGTGACTAAAAATACCATGTAATAAATTTATAGATGTACATCACTAACCATGAGCTGTTGATCTTTATTGACTTGTAGTGAGCTTTGGACCGGAAATATAGCAGGTAACCAAGAAATGCTTGTTGAACAACTGACTTAAAATTAACATACTTAGAAACGTATGTCAGCATGTAGGCATTGCCAATATTAATACTTAGGTTAAATATTTACATGGTTTGCCTAAAAAATTTGCAGCAGCTCCAAGTGTTGTATCAAAATAATTTTTGTCCCCAAAGTTCAAGGAGATAGAATTTTTTTTCTCGTTATACATATCTATTGATTAAGGCCACATCAATCTTGTCATGCAAAAGGAAACAACTTTGAAGAACTGCTGCTGTGAATTTTATTCTTTTCTTTTATGTTGATTATTTCCTCACAGTCAAATTACCTTAAAACCTGATGATCATGATGATGATAAATCACTGAAATGTTTACCATTAAACTACAAGGACAGATTCTGTGTCTATAGTCTTTAAAAATCATGATTTAAAAATACCTTTTTGAAAAGCGAAAGCAAATTAAAAAGCAAGGATCCCTTCGCATTGCTAGATTAACTTCAAATGAGTGCTTTCATATGAAGGTTATATCTGAATGAAAGTTGTACAAAAAACTCTTTTTGGTAGAGAGTTTGCATTTTTAAAGTGTGTCCTGCATACTATAAATCCGTGTAGGAAGAGAACTTCTTAAGGATTCATGAAACCTTACAATGCCACTTGGTAATAAAAAAAGAACCAACCACGGATACATGCAACAACATGAATAAAATTTAGAGACTTTGCAACGGGGAAAGAAATGGACCCCAAACAGTGTATACTGCATGATTGTACTTGTGTGAAGTCTAAAACATTCACAACTAATCTGTGGTAACTGAATTCAGAAAATTTTGGCTTCTGGGGAGAGACATTAGAAAAGGATACAAAGGAATTTTCGAGGGGTGATAATAATGTCCTAGATCTCATTTTGGCACAGATATAGTCAGTTGCCAAAGCAAATTGAACTAAAATCTAAGAACTAGCAGGGCTTGGTGGCTCAGCCTGTAATCCTGCGCCTTTGGGAGGCTGAGGTAAGTGGATTGCCTGGGCCCACGGGTTCGAGACCCACCTGGGCAGGCAAGACCTCATCTCTACAACAAATCAAAAAATCAACCGGGCGTGATAGTGCATGCCAGTAATTCTGGCTACTTGGAAGACTGAGGTGGAAGGATCGCCGGAGTCCAGCAGGTCGAGGCTGCAGTGGCGCTCCAGTCTGGGCGACAGAGTGGGACTCCAACTCAAAAAAAAAAAATCTAAGAGCTACGTGTATCATTTAATGTAAATTATTCCTCAATTTAAAAAAAATCAGGCACTCAAAAATAACATAAGCTTTGTTATTTTCATTATAAAGAACAAAGTTTAAATTTGTAACAAGAAAATCACTAAAATGTCCAAATATACATGATACTAAATATGTGGTGATTGACTAATTATGTGTGCTCCACTGGGAACACACTCAACTTGGTGATAAAATAGAAGAATTTATTTTTAAAAATGTAAAATATTGTAGATAATCAAACATATAGAGAATATGCCTGTGCAACTGGGTCAGAGTGGATCATTGCAAATGTAACAACTTGTAATGATTACTGACATCATATGAATATAGAAATGTTGGTCTAGAGCATTTGCTTCTATATTTCTGTAGAGACTTAATCTTTCAACCTGGTGCTTAGGATTAAGTGCCTGGCTGAGTCTCTGAGTCCATCATTTGGTGCTTTATTCTGTAAAGTTCCTTTTTAAAAAATCTGCTTTATAGATAAAATTTCATTTGAGAAAGAGGTTTTGTGGCTAAGCTAATATTGAATTTCACTATAAAAATTAGTATTTTAATTCTGTTTGAATTCTAAGTTAGAACAAAAGTGTCTGTTTTAAGTTTTTTTCAGTAACAGATAACTAGGTGGTAGTCTTAGTGGGCCGCTACCTCTCCACGCTCCCTTGGTTAGCCTGTTTTGTTACCAAGGCATTCCTTTCTGGAATGGCAACTTGCAACTCAAAGTCTTATGAGGTTCTTTATATCTCCTAGCAATGCTGACTATGAATAATATTTCATTTATAAACTTGTGGCATGACTGTGTGGGCCAAAAGTTTTCTTCACCTGCATGTAACCTGCTTATGTGGCTAATCCTCACTTGTACCCCACAACTCTATAATAAATAAATACATTTTTTTAAAAAGTTTTCTCACAGGATGGGTAACCAATATCATTAGACTATAATAGATTTTTGCATGCTTTTTTAGTTATTCCTTCTAGAAAATATGGTTTTTAGTTACTAATATCTGAATATTAGTACTAACATTTTTCTAGATTTGGAAGTTTTTTCTTAAACTTTTGATTTAGCATCATTTCAGGCAAATTTTATAATAGAACCCAGTTTCCTGAACAAACAGTAAAATTAGAGCTTCTGTGGCTCATATAGGACTGAGAAACCTGAAGTCTCATTTATTTGATTTTCCCACAATTTCTGCAGCAACCCCCAAGAAACCAAAACATAAACCAAGAGACCGCATAAAGATATTAATTGAAAGCCATGATTCTCAACCAGGGGCACTTTGTCCCCTGGGGAGCATTTGGCAAAGTCTAAAGACATGTTTGATTGTCATAACCGGGGAGAGGAGGTTCCACAAGACTCTAATGTGTAGAGGCCAGAGAGGCTGCTAAACACCCTGTGGTGCACAGGACATCCTCCACAGCAAAGAACTACTGGACTCTAAATGCCAATAGTGCCAAGGTAGAGAAACCTTCATGTGGAGCAAGATTTTAAAAGATGCAGACACTTAAGCGTAATTTGTTGTATCTCTGAGGCTGAGTTAATAAAAATCCACTATAATAAGTCATTATATGATGAGGTGAAAATACAGCTGCTTATAGCATCACTTCTGCTTTTAATTACGTGCCTACAACAAGTTAGAAAGGACAGTTTAAGGTGTTCTCTTGTGTCTTTAATTGGTCTTCATTTCTCTCTTTTAGGCAAGCATCAGAAGTACCAACCTCATCATGCAGCTTTAAGATAAAATAAAATATTTTGACCATTTTCTTAAAATATTGATGCAATTATGGTTCATATTGCTAATTTTGCTGCCATTAAATACATGATATTCCTAATACAACTAAGAAATAAAAATTATTCATTGAGTGTTTTTCCTGGAGATGGAAAATAATAGTTGTTTGCCTATAAGATAAGTAATTTTACTTATCTATCATTTTAAAAAGCAGATACAAGTAAACATTTCTGTCAGATTTTGCTGCTATGGAAAACAATCTACTCAACTATACAGGAAATTAAGCACTGACCAATGGAAAACAAGAAAACAGATTATTGACACTTTTTCAATACAAAAGGCAATCAAGGATGCTTGCCATTATTACAAGATACTTTTAAAATAAAAAAATTAGAGCATGCTTGTAGCTTTAGCTACTTTGGAGGCTAAGGTGGAAGGATCACCTGAGTCCAGGAGGTTGAGGCTGCAGTGAGCCATAATCATGCCATGCATTCCAACCTGGGCAACAGAGTGAGACTCCAACTCAAAAAACAAACAACAAAAAAACCTCATCATATTGGAATTTGACTAATTAGAAAACTAATTTACAGTGATGCCTTTTAGTCCAAAGATACAGTGGCATAGGCAATTTCGCATTCTTAGAGTGCCTGGATCTTTAAAAATATGAATCTTTTCAAGTTCTGATTCTGCAATATGATTCACCTATCCTCTTGAAAGTTCACTGTATTAATTATTGCTGCAAAGAAGTTACCTCAACCTTAGTGGCTTGAAACAACAGTCATGTGTTTAGCTTATGATTCAAGGGGTTAGCAATTTGGGATAAACATGGCTGGAAGGTTTTCCAGTTTTATGCATATGCAGTCAACTGTAGATCAACTAGGTGACTCTGCCTTGCGATTGTCTATCTGCTGAATGGTACAAAATGGAAATGGAGTCATCAACCACCAGGCTATCCCTGGTTCATTTATATGGAGTGACAATGGAACCAACCAAAAGCAGAAACATTCAAGACATCTTCCTGTCTGTTCTCAGAACTGGTACAAAATTGCTTTTGTCACAATCTATAAAGTATGGTAAAGGTCAGCCTAGAGTCAAGAGATGGAGAAATAGGTTCAATCACTTAATGGGAGGAGTACACGATATAAGGCCAAGCAAAGAATTGAAACCATTCTTATAATCAATATACCACACTCACCCAGCATGCAGCTGTCACCTTTAATTTAAGGAGATCAGGCTTCCCTGGAGTGACTACCAAAGGGACTATCCAAAAGTGCCTGGGCATTAATGACCAATAGACAACTTGTTTCAAAATGCTGTGTTTTTATGAAGCTCCTCCAGAAAACATATGCTGTGACCTAGCTACCACATTTTTAAAAACATGGTTAGCTCTAAGATGTATCTCCTTGTACTTTCTTTCTCACTTTCCTTGCCTCTGGTTCTTTCATTCTCATTTTAATTTTACTTCCCAATAAGGCATGAAAAGGTTAGCTTTTGCTAGATAACAAAATACCCCAAAGCTTAGTGGCTTAAACCAACATGAATTTATTAAGGTCACAATGCTATAGATTGGCTATGGGGATGGGCTCAGCTGGACAATTCTGGTCTAAACTGAACTCATTCAGACACCTTCAGCCAGCTGCTAGTTTGCCTAAGTGTTGGCTAGACCAGGGCTCATTGCTGTTCCACCTCACCCTCCAGTAGGCTAGCCCAGGTTTGTTCTATGCAGCTGAGCAGGGTCTTGTGAAAACAAGTGAAAATTATGCTTGGCCTCTTAAGCGCTAAGCTTAGAACAATCACACGAGCACTTGTACCGCATTCCATTGGGAAAAACCCATCCCACAGCTAGCCCAGACTCCAGGAATGGGGAAATATATTTAGCCTTTTAACAAGGGGAGTTGTAAGGACACACTGCAAATATATGAATATAGGAAAGAACATAGAATTGCAGACATTTTTGCAAAGCATTACCATATATATTTTGCTTTAGGCTTTATTTTTTATGAGACTCATGTTGTTGCAGTGTCTAGTACACTAATTTTTAAAATCAAAATGCTTGAATAGACTTAAGATCTTTTTGTATAAGCACTAGTAAACTAGTATTAACTAAAATAAAACAAAATATTACATGCAGTCATGTTACCTATACAATATGAGCTATTATTTTCTAATTTTCTTTTTTTTTTGTATGCATAAATAATGCAGAAGTGCTTTTTTAGACTTCTTTCTCTATTTTAAATTTAACCGAATTTAATTGAACAAGAAATGATTTGAAAATTGGGCAGCCCTCAGAACCAGAATAGTCTCAGAGCAACGCTGAGGCTGCCACATGGTTGGATAACATTTATGAACAAAAAAGGAAAGTGGAAAAAAAAAAAAAAAAGGAAAGCGACATACAAGAAAATAGAACTGAGGTACAGAACAGCTGGATTGGTTACAGTTTAGCAGTTGCCTTATTTGAACACAGTTTGAACAGATGGCCACCTGTGATTGGCTGAAACTCTGTGATTGGCACACCACTATCTGATTACACACCCAGCTAGATTATAGTTCACCCTATATGAAGAAACTGTTAGACTGAACTTAAAATATGTAGGATGACAGTTTTAGGCTAAACTTAATTTAATAATTCTCCCTTTCAGTCAACCACTCAAAATTGATTCAGCTGCTTCAGTTCACTTTGCATAATGCTTTTGTATCTGTAATACCTTATTTAATGGTTTTACAACTTGTCCAGTAAAGCAAGGACCTCTATCACTGGAAACTTCTCTAGAAATGTCCTGTTAGAGAAACATATTTCTTAAAAATCCTTTAGCTACTGTTATAACTTCAGCCTTTTTGTATGGAAATCTTCAAAATTGAGAGGTTGACCAAGATTTTGGATATGGACATTACTCTGTCGTCATCGTAAATGAACTTATTTGGTCTCAAATCTCACTGGGAAATAGCAGAACACTGAGTTTTGTAAGGTGAGAACAAGGAACAAAACAATGAAAAAACTGATTTTTTTTTTTTTTGGTAAGAGTTAGAGCAGAGGAAACTTCCTTATTATACTGGAGTCTCCTGTTTTCAGGAAAAAAAATCTGGTCTGTTTTTGGTAACTATTTGCTTCTTTCAATATTCAGTTTGATTACATCACATTTAGCATGAGTGACTACATTTTGGTTTGATCAGATCTGTTTGGGCCTAACATAGAGCTTAGTTCAGAACAATACAATGACCTTCCATTGTTTTGTTTAACAATTACCGGGTTTTCATCAGGTTCTCAACTAGGTGAGAGGTTGACCTACAGTTTTAGCAATACTCTCCGTTACCATCATTTTGGGTTTCCTGTCTCAATATGTCATTGATCATGCATTTCTTTGAATTTTTGTCATTCTAGTTGAAGAGAGATCATTTGATATTCTATGGATGGTTGCATGCAAACATTTAAAACGTGAGACAACACAGCAAACCAAGGGGACTACTAATATGACTGTCAGGAGGATAGTACCAAGAGTTTGCAGTATGCTCCTTAGCCAGAATTCCTATGAATCAAACCTACTAAAATCAAATAGCTCAGAATATGAGCCAGATGAAGACTGTATTCATTTTAATCAAGGAGCTTCTTCATTAGCCCCCTGCAACTGAGTCTCCTTGATACCTAATATATTCATCCATGTACATCAAGAAGTGTCAGCCATTGCATAGAATTCTTCCTGTCCAGCCAGTAGGTAATCCAGAGCAATTCTATTATCTAATACAACTTTATCAACAGAATTTAAAGAATTCTGTGGTGCAGCCATAACTTTTGCAATAGAATATACCATACAGCCTATTGTGAGAGATAAATTTCTCATCATTGCCTCATTTATTCCAAACCAAGGAACCTAGCAAATCATGGCCATTCAGAAAAGAGAAGGCCTCCTGAAAATACTCTCTTTAACCTATGATGCAAGTTAAGAGGAACTGGACCAGTATTCTGTTTCTGACCAATTATGAAACAATAAAGATATCATTAATATTCCTCACCCATGTCAGCCCTTCATTTTCTATTCATGAAACCATAAGATTACTCATAAGTAAGGTTGTCTGTGAAGTCTTCCACAAATATAAGTATCCCCATAAGGCCACACACATCCTCTTTTTCACTTCCATTGTTCATAGAAGCATAAGAAAGACAAAAATATATTAAGAGTAATAAGAGTTTGATAATGGCAGAAAAGTCTTGATCCATGATCTTGCAAAAACTGTCCATCTAGGATGTCATTTTCTCTTGGGAAGAAATTTACCTGATCAGCTTTACCTGAAGGTCTCCAATGAGTATAGAGTTCCAAGAGTCTGGAGGGGCTTTTCTGGGTGGTGAGATTGTGGACCCAAAATTCAAGGTCCCAAAGTTTTGCTGCAGTGTGGGTGGCAAGGGCATCATTCTCTGATGTCATTTGCAGAAGACAGAATTTCTGGGTTCTAGATAATGAAGGATTTTGATTGTCCTCAGTCAGTGGATCATAAAAAACTTCCTTTACCTGCTGAAAATACTTTGACATAATGCATTAAAGCACTGGCAGCATTTAGTCATATCAGAGTTTATGAGTGGAAGATACCGGAAGTTCTATCATTAGAAGCGTAGGCTTTCCAGTGACAATTTCATAAGGGGTCAGCTTATGTTTTCCACTGGAAGTGAATCCAACTGTCATCAATCTTCAGTACCTTAGATCAAGACAATACAGTTGATTCAGTTCACTTTGCTTAATGCTTTTGGACCTGTAACACCTAATTTAACAGTCTTACAACTTGTCCAGTAAAGCAAGGACCTCTATCACTGGAGACTTTTCCAGAAATGTCCTATGAAGAAAACGTATTTCTTTTTTTTTATTATTATAAAGATGTTGGGTGTAATTCAGGGTTAGATATACAAACACTGATCATGCCGTTACTCTTGTTGATGAGGCATGCCCCTTCCTCCCCTAGCAGTTTCCCTCAACTGCCAATCCCCCCCCCCCACAGTTTCCCACTAGGGATTCCCAGTTTGCCAATCCCTTTCTTATAATTTCATAATAACTGTACAGAGTACAGAGCTTCTGAATAAAAGCTTTAGGAATTCAGGAAGAACCAGGCAGTCATCCATGCTTTTCATGAGTCCATGGTTAACATTCGATTTATATCCTCTTGAATCCCAATTTTGTTTCTCCAATTCAGGTGCCTAGCACTGTTTATTTGGATAGGTCATAATATGTGATTTGTCTTGGACAACAGACTTCATTCAAATTGCATGTCTTAACAATGTCAATACTGGCTGATTCAGCATGAAAATCTTCCAAAGTATTGCCTTAGTATTTAAATAATTCTTGTCCTGCTTGGGTTAGCAGTTTTACAAACCAGTCATTCTGTTCTTTAGAGTTCTGGGGATTCTTGGCCAGTCCAAATAATATGATCCTAAAATTATCAGAAACTTGTATTTAAGAGTGCTTGGTAGAGTCTGTCTCTATCCTTTCTATGAACCTCCTTGAAAACAAAGCACTTTAGGATTATACTTGCTTGTAAAAAACTTTCATAAAATGTATAAGAATTAAGCAATTTTCTGTGGCCAATACATAAAATGGTAATGGTTAAAGACAAAAATGATAAGAAAATATGGTTGTTTCTGTGGCCAACATTAGTTTAACATAGTGACCGTAGCTATGACTAATAACATATACGAAGACATATCAGAATTGTAGAAATATTGCCTATTTGGGGACACATGTTAATAATATATCTATAAAAAATATAATTTGAATAAAGTTAAGCATCATTTCTTATTTGACAATGCTTCTCATATAATTTAACATTGCATTTAATTTATGTAATCAAATAAGCCTGTTTGTTTTCTTTCTTTTGGATGCTTCAGGGGCCCTTTAGAATATTGCAAAGTTAGTTTGAGGTCAAAAAGTCTAAATTTCAAAATTCAATTTTGGGAAGCCTGTCTAATATGTCGAAGGCTTAAGGTAATTAAAATAGGATGATGTAAAATAATAGTCATTCATTTAACCAAGGTGAATAAATAAAAGGTTTTACAAAGCAAACAACTTTATTCTTTGATAGAGAGAAAACTTAGTTTCAAACAATCAGAAGATCTAATAAAGAAGGCATGAAACAATTTTTCTCTCCTCTCCCCCTACCCCACGTTTTTGTTTTTTTTTTTTTTTACAATTTTCTGAAAAGGTGAATAAAAATATTTTAATGTCTTTTATGAATACTACACAAAATTCTTGCTCAAAGTAAAAAATCCAAATTTTACTTTTGTATTAATGTGTTATTAATTCTAAAGCTAATTTTAATAAAAGCTTATATACAAATCTATCTGATCTCAGTGAGCTTTTGAACATAGGAGATAAGACTTCCATAAATCTTTTATAACATCTTACAATTGTTTTCTTTCTCTGAATCTTTATATCCTTTAGTTTCATCTATATTTTGTAAATTTTAAAACAAACTTTAAATATTTCAAAATTAAACACAATTACTTTTCCTTTAACAAAACTACATCCTTGTGTCTTTTTTATAATCTTCACCAGAAGCAATTCTTACTTTCTTTATACACTCTTTATACAAAATAGTTTATCTAATATCAAGTAGTTTTAACTACATATATTCACTTTATACATGTTGCATATATACAATTTTAATTCTTAATGACTTTAATTTCCAGTGAAAAGCCTAGGAAGTAATCTTGAACTGTTTTATTTCATTACAGTAAGTTCCTTACACTTGAACCTTCAAGTTGCAAACTTTCCAAGATGCAAATGGCATTCACATGTCCAATCACGTAAATTAAGTCACATGCCTGGCGTGCATTGTTAAGTACTGTACTGTAAGATTAAAAATGTTTCCTTTAGTTTTTCTGCTTGTTTTTTATGTATTATTTGTGTGAAAAGTATTATAAACCTATTACAGCACAGTACTACATAGACGATTGTGTTCGTTGGGTAGTAGGCTAACTTTGTTGGACTTATGAACAAATTAGACTTATGAATGCACTCTCAGAATGGAACTCATTTGTGTATTGGGGATTTATTGTATTTGTAGATGTGAAAATTTTCATTTTTTATAAAAAAGATATGTTGCCTTAATTTTTAAAACTAACCTAAATATATGGTTTTTCTATATCATATAAAAATAAGATACCAAAATTTAAACTTATATTTAATAATTAATGCATCAGTATTTTAAGTTACTTAGAAATAACTCAGACTTTTTAAAATTATCTTTTTAATTAAAAAGATGTGGGTTACAATTCAGAGTTAGGTATACAAACATTGATTATACAGGTACCCTTGTTGATGAGGTATGCCGCTCCTTCCCCTAGCAGTTTCCCTTAACTGCCAATCCCATGCAGTTTCCCACTACTGCCAATCACTTTCTTAGAGTATTATAATTCTTCAAGGTTTGCTTATGAGTGAGAACATATGGTACACTGTTCTTTGTTTCTTTGCTAGATCACTGAGTATGATCAACTCTATATCCATCCAACTGGCTGCGAAGTCCATATGTTTGACCTTTATGGCTGCATAATATTCCATTGTGTATATGTACCACATTTTTTTAATCCAGTCCAGTTTCAGGAGGCAATATGGTTGGCTCCATGTTTTGCAATTGTGAATAGAGCTGCAACAAACATACATGTGCAGGTATCTTTTTCGTAGAATGATTTGAGTTCCTCCAGGTATATTCCCAATAGGGGAATTGCTGGGTCATATGGAAGGTCAATTTCTAGTTCTTTCAGGAAACGCCACACTTTCTTCCAAAGAGATTGCACTGGTTTGCATTCCCACCAGCAGGGAAGAAGCGTTCCTTTTTCTGCACATCCTCGCCAGTATCTGTTTTTGTTTGTTTTATTAATGATGTCCATTCCTACTGACGTTGAGTGGTATCTCCATGTAGTTTTGATTTGCATTTCTCAGATGATGAATGAGACTGAGCACTTTTTATTTTTTTATTATAAAGATGTGGGGTACAATTCAGGGTTAGGTATGCAAACATTGATTATGCAGGTACACTTGTTGATGAGGTATGCCCCTCCCTCCCCTAGCAGTTTCCCTCAACTGCCAATCCCATCCCCTTCTCCTGACAGTTTCCCATTACTGCCAAATGCTTCCTTATAGTATTATAATTGTTCAAGGTCCACTTATGAAGGAGGACATATGGTATTCTTTTCTTTGTTTCTGTGATAGATCACTGAGTATGATCGACTCGAAATCCATCCAAGTTGCTGTGAAGTCCATATATTTGTCCTTCTTTATGGCTGCATAATATTCCATTGTGTGTATGTACCACATTTTCTTTTTTTTTTTTTTTTGAGTGGGAGTCTCACTCTGTCTCCCAGACTGGAGTTCAGTGGCCGCTCCCAGCCACTGCAGCCTCGACCTGCTGGGCTCCAGCGATCCTTCTGCCTCAGCCTTCCGAGTAGCCGGAATTACAGGCGCGCGCTACCACGCCCGGCTAATTTTTTTATTTTATTGTAGAGATCAGGGTCTCGCCTGCCCAGGCGGGTCTCGAACCCGCGGGCTCAGGCAATCCACTCACCTCAGCCTCCCAAAGGCGCGGGATTACAGGCTGAGCCACCGAGCCCGGCCTGTACCACATTTTCTTTATCCAGTTCAGCTTCAGTGGGCAACATGGTTGGTTTCATGTTTTTGCAATTGTGAATAGAGCTGCAACAAACATACGTGTGCAGGTAACTTTTTTGTAGAATGATCTGAGTTCCTCCTATTGAATTCCCAATAGGGGAATTGCTGGGTCATATGGAAGGCCAATTTCTAGTTCTTTCAGAAGTCACCACACTGTCTTCCAAAGAGGTTGCACCAGTTTGCATTCCTACGAGAGTGTAGAAATGTTCCTTTTTCTCCACATCCTCGCCAGCATCTGTTGTTTGTTTTATTAATGATGGCATTCTTACTGGGGTTAGGTGTTATCTCAATGTGGCCTTGATTTGCATTTCTCTGATGATGAGTGAGGCTGAGCATTTTTTCATGTGTCTGTTGGCTGCCCGTATATCTTCTTCTGAGAAGTGTCTGTTAATGTCTTTTGCCCACTTTTTTAAAAACACATATTTTTTATTTTAAAATTGTGAGGTATAGTTAAGGGTTAGGTATACAAATATGCACTGTGCAGGTACCCTTGTTGATGAGATGTGCCCCCCCATCCCCAAACAGATATTGACTACCGTTAATCCCACCTCCCTTCCCCTCCCTGCCCCCCTCATAGTTTCCCTCCACTGTCAATCCTTTTCTTATAGTATTACCATACTTGTTCAAGGTCCACTTATGAGTGAGAACATGTGATACTCAGATCTTTGTTTCTGTGAGAGATCACTCAGTATTGTAAACTCTAATTCCATCCAGGTTGCTGCGAAATTAATGATTTTGTTCTTTTTTTATGGCTGCATAATATTCCATTGTGTATATGTACCACATTTTTAAAATTCAGTCCTCTTTTGATGGACAGCATGGTTGGTTCCATGATCTTGCAATTGTGAACAATGCTGTGATAAACATACATGTGCAGGTATCTTTTTTTATAGTGATTTGAGTTCTTCGGGGTATATTCCCCGTAGGGGCTTTGTGGGGTCACATGGAAGATTAAAGGGGCTGTTAGTTTTTTCCTTTCGGCACGTTTGAGTTCCTTGTAGACCCTAGATGTTAGGACTTTGTCGGATATACAGTTGGCAAATATTTTTTCCCATTCAGTGGGCTGTCTCCCTGCTCTCTTGGTAGTTTCTTTTGTTTTGCAGAAGCTCTTTAATTTGATGAAGTCTCACTTGTCTATCTCATTTCTTAAGGTATTGGCCTTTAGGGTTCCGAATTGGTTGCCAGTTCCAATTTCCATAACAGTGTATCCTGCATTTTCTAAGATTCTTATAGCTTGAGGTTTTATGCTTAGGTCTGTGATCCATTTAGAGTTAATTTTTGTGTATGGTGGCTAGGTATGAGTCCTGTTTCAATCTTCTGCATGTGGTCATCCTGTTTTCCCAGCACTATTTACTGAATAGGTTCTCCTCTCCCCAGTAGTTGTTGTTAGAGGATTTGTCAAAGATGAGTTAGTTGAGAAATTGAGGCTCTGCTTCCGGAATCTTGTTCCATTGGTCTATATGCCTGTTCTTGTACCAATACCAGGCTGTTTTAATTACTGTAGCCTTATAGTAAAGTTTGAAGTCTGGTTTCTTTTTGTTTTGTTTCTTTTGCTAAGGATTGTTTTGGCTATTCATGGTCATTTATGTTTCCATATGAATTTCTGTATTGCCATTTCCAGGTCTGATAAAATG
>NW_007248360.1:156850-163086 GCF_000164805.1 Carlito syrichta
CTGTAGATTGCCTTTGGTAGGATGGACATTTTAACAATGTTGATTCTTCCTATCCGTGAGTATGGAATATTTTTCCATTTGCTTGTGCCTTCTTTGATTTCTTTTAATAGTGTTTTGTAGTTCTTGTTGTAAAGGTCTTTCATTTCTCTGGTTAGAAAGATGCGGAGGTATTTCATTTTTGTGTGTGGCTATTGTGAATGGGATTGTGCTCTTAATTTGGGTCTCTGCCTGCTTGTTGTTGGTGAATAGGAATGCGAGTGTCTTTTGCACATTTATTTTTTACCTTGAGACTTTGCTAAAGTCCTTTATCAGTGCAAGCAGGTTTTTGTGGTTTGGGATCTCCTCGTTGATTTTTTGCCTTGATGATCTATCTAGGACTGTTAGTGGGATATTCAAGTCTCCTGCTATAATAGTGTTAGAGTCAATATCTTCTTTTAGTTTACTTACTAGTTGCTTTATAAATGCTGGTGCTCCTGTGTTGGGTACATATATGTTTAGGATGAATATTTCTTGTTGATGAATTGAACCTTTTATCATTATGTAGTGTCCTTTTGCATAGTTTAAAATTTTTGATAGCTTAAAAGTTGTTTTGTCTGATATTGAGGTTGTAATTCCTGCCTTCTTTTGTGATCCATTTGCCTGGAAACTCATTTTCCATCCTTTAACTTTGAGTTTGTGTGCATCCCTTGTCGTGAGATGAGTATCCTGGATGCAGCAAATAATTGGGTCATGGTTCCTTATCCGGTTTGCTATTTGGTGTCTTTTCAGTGGTGCATTTATTTCATTCACATTCAGGCTGATTATTGAAATGTGATTGTTTATCTTTATCATGAGGTTCTTAAAAAGTTTTTTGTTTGTTTCCTTGTTTTGTTTTGGCTTTGAGGTTGATGTATGTGCGTGTTTTCAAGTTTCTTGTGGTATATTCTCTGTTGATTCTGTGTTCTGTTGTTCTCTTGGGAGGTATGTGGTCATTTTTTTTTTCCTTCTTCTGTGCTTAATACCTTTTTAAGTGTCTCCTGTAGAGCTGATCTGGAAGCTGCATAATCTCTTAGGGATTGGATGTCTGGGAAGGATTTTAATTCTCCATCATTGATGAAGCTGAGTTTGGCTGGATAGGAAATTCTTGGTTGAAATTGTTTATCTTTGAGGACTTTGAATATAGGGCTCCAGTCCCTTCTTGCTTGTAGTGTTTCTGCCAATAGGTTGCTGCTATTCTGATTGGTTTTCCCTGGTAGGTAGTTGAAACTTTCTCTCTTGCTACCTTTAGGATTTTTTCTTTTGTGCCTACTTTGTGTAGGCGAATTACTATGTGTCTAGAGATTGGTCACATTTGATGTCTTGTGGGGTTCTCTGTATCCCTTGTACTTGGCTAGTCACACCTCTGGTGAGATGGGAAAAGTTCTTGGATTACTTCTTGAATACTTGCTCCAAGTTGTTCTCCATTTCCCTTTATTGTTCTGGGATACCAATCAGGTGTAGGTTTGGCCTCTTAATATAATTGCACATCTCTTGTAGGTTTTGTTCTTTCTTTTTGAGTCTTCTTTCTATGTTTTTTGCAGATTTGGTTAATTCCATGTTCTTGTCTTCAAGTTCTGAGTGTCTTTCTTCAGTTAGATTAATTCTGTTTTCCATGCTTGTCATCTTGTTATTTATTTCCTAGTTGAAATTTTTCATTGCCAAAATCTCTGTTACAAGTTTTTTCAGTGTTACATTTTGTCTTTCTTGAGTCTTATTCACTCTTTCCATCCATTCCCTAATCCCTGTTGTATTCTGGGGCCAGTGGTTGTTGACTTCCATTGTTTGGGCACCAAGGTCTGATTTTTCAGGAGTTTTGTCTTTGATACACTTGAAATTGCCTGAGGTCTTCCTTTGGTTTTTCCTCATTTGTGACAGATCTCTTGTTTTTCTCTTTAGTTTTGTTATTCAGTGTCAGTAGGAGAGGCTCTCCCTTCTGCTGTTTGCTCAGTCCTCTATTCTTGCCTAATTGGGCTCTGTATTTGTTCTATTTTGAAATAAGGTGGTGGATGGGAAGCTTTACTGTCTCCTGTTGTTTTTGAAATTCAAATAAACTAGAGGATGGAGTGCTAGGATTCAGAAACTACTTGCAAATTACAATGTTCATTTATTGTGGTATGTGTTCCCCAAGATCCACTCCCCAGCACCACTCTATATAACAATGCAAAGCAGATATCAATGCAAAAAACATTTGAACATACACAGAGAGAGACATACATACACACCCCAAAGCAAACTGGAATAATAACAAAGAGAAACAAAACAAACCCACAACAGCAAAAACCAAGAAAGCTAACTACATACACACATGCCTAGCATGAAGTGAATAGAGAAGAAAAACAGAAAGGCTGGGGGGAAAAAAAGGAATTCAGATCAAACCCTCACAAATATATTGACACACACCTTAAACTATAAAAAATGAAATATAAAAAATAAAAAACCAGAAATAAAAGAGCAATAACAAACCAACAACAACAACAAAATTGAAAGATGAACTCAATCATTCACATACACACATAAACCGAAAATGACACATAAAAGAAGAAACAGAAAAAGAAAAAAAATGGGGGTGCTGCAGATCAAGTCCTCACATACACATTCATGCACAAAGGAAAAATATTTTTTAAAATAGATGAACAGTCAAAAAACATTTTAAAAATTTTTTAAAATTAAAAATTAAAGAAAAAAACCTGCCCCCTTGTGGCAGGTTCTGTAATTGTTCCTCTAATCAGGTCTCTCCTGCAGAGCCACCTCTTTCACTCTCTCCTCAGTGTCCAAGTCAGGGAAGGAGGAGGGGCAGGGAAGGAGGTGGGGCTGTGGTCCTTCCCTCCCAATCTCGTATGGTCATGGGAGTTCCCTTCCGGTGGGGAGGTGTGGAATTGTCTCTTCCCCAGGTATGTACTTGCAGGGGGTGCCCCATCCAGACCTATCCTGAAATGGAGTTCTCCTATTGCAACTGATGACCAGGCTCCACATGGGTTTGTCCCTCTCAGTTGTGACCCAGCTACGTGGGTCTGATGTTCAGAGGATTGCTGGGGAGGATGAGGATTGGGTCAGTCCTAGACTCCCCACTGATCTCTTTGGAGTCTTTCCTTGTCCTTTTCTGGCCACACCCTTTGTCCCACAGCTGGATCAGGGTGGGGGTGGGGCCCCTGGAACTCTGCACTCATCAGGTCCCTCCCAAGTTTGTGCTTTCAGGATATTTCTGCTGGGTCATGATCAATTCCTGAATAGCTGATCTGCCAGTCACAGAGATCGGGTCTGTTGCTCTGTGGTGAGCGAGTCAGAGCTCTTTCCTACTCCACCTTCACAATGGTGGTGGGGTGCCTCTTTTGTCCTCTTCCATGGAACCTTGCCTCTGGACTCCCTCTGCAGCCCCTACTCTACTGCCAATGCCCTGGCAGGCACTGAAGTGGTGAGGCAAAGCCTGGAGTCAGCAGTCTCTCCTGCTGCCAGCTCCTGGTGAAGGAGAGCCTGGGACAATGGTCTTTCCCTGCGCTTTTTCCACAGGAAAACTTTTGTCCATTTAAAAAAGAAAATGATGCTCAACTTTTGTGGCCTGGGAAGAGCCAGGGACCAAGCAGAGGAGCTGTGGCACCAGCTGTTGCACCAGGGGCCTGGCCACTTGCTCATGAGCCCCCACTTAGACAGTCTGTCCCAGAATTTTCGTCCCAGGGAGAAAAGAAAATGGTGCTCAACCTCTGTGTCCCAGGAATCGCATGGGTCCAAGCCCAGCAGCTGTGGCACCAGTTGCTGCATCAGGAGAGCCCTGGCCGCTAGTTCCTAGCCCTCACTCAGTCAGCCACTCACATGCCCACTCACTCACCAGCATTACACAAAATTTTCCATAGACTCACTCACTCACACCAGGACTTGCATAGTCCAACAGGATCGGGCACCATCTTCAACTCAGACATTTTAATGAGTATCTATTACCTAATGTGACATGACCTTAAGAATTAAAATTACTTAAAAGAATATTGAAAGAATGACACATATACCTTCCCTAACGTTTTCTTGTCATCCTAGGTCCTGGGTACCCATGTGGCACTCAGGATGACTACTAAAGGCAGGGCTCATCTGATCTTAAACTGACACACCAGGTATAGAACTCAGAACAGAAGACAGAGCTGTGAAGGCAATACTGAGAGGATGTAACCTCTCCAACAAGGACAAGAAGCAAAGTTCTACCAGGGAGGACAGGGTCATACTAGGCTTGAGCCTGCCTTGCAGTTGGTGGCTCAGGTGTCAGGGACATGTCCCCAGGCCTCACCATAGCCACCTGCCCAGACACTAGAATCCAGAATCTTGAAATCAAAGACATAAATTCATAGTAAGATGTGTGCAAGACTGCAAGGGAGTGCAGTGGCCAGTCCTTATAACTTTAGCTTACAAACAAATCAAACAAATATCAAAAATATTATATAAGCTGCAGTTTTATAACCTTAAAATAAGTTTTAGAGACAGTATCAACTTGTCTAACCAAAAGACCCTGGCAAAAATATCTGAATTATATGTAATACTGACAATCCTGAAGATATTCTTATTTTTTTTTTACCAACAATTTAAAAATGAGCTGTATTGACTAAATATTATCTCAGATCACATGAAAATATTACATAGACATAACACACAGTCATATACTTACAGACACAAACAGAAGCAGACTTATATATTTCATTAAGATTTTTCACTTGCCAGCCTTCGTATAGTTTTTCTTTTCCTCATTCAGACTATTAATCTTCTAATTACCTATTTTGTTGCCCTAAACAATTGTTGGCTAGGCAATCCTAAAATTTGCACTTCTAAAGATATGACTCTCAAGTGAAATAAGTAGAAAATGTATATTTTGAATACCCAGAGATGAGACTTTAGGCTTAAATATTGTGCCGTTATTTGCCCAAAACAAGGGAAAAGAATATAGGTAAAGGACCCATTAAGACAAGATGACCAGGAGAAGCACCTTAGATGTAAGACTTGTTATATGAATCTAAACCAATGATAAGAGTTTCTAGTGACTCAGTTCTCCCTCTCTTCCCAGTGCATAGAGACAGACACCCTTACAAGTGAAGATTTTTTATAGATACAAATTTATTTAATAAAAGTGTTTTAAAATCTCAAACTAAATGTCAGAAAGGTGCATTTTGGAGACCAATTTAGTTCAATAGGCAGTCTTTTAAATTAGCTGGTTTCTTAGCTAAAATTACTGAGTTCGGAATGGAGTCCTTAAGGAGTTCAGCAAAGAAAGAATTTTCTATATGTGGACCCTGTTAGGGTACGGCTAGGGTGAGGGTGGAGTGGCGCAGGGAGGCACAGCACCTCTGGGGCTGGCAAGTCAGAGGTACACGCTGGAAACCCAGAGATCCAAGTAAATGCAAAGAATTGCAACACACAAAGAGGTTAAAAAAAGAAAAGTTTATTTAAAAGTAAATTAGAGAGAGAAAGAGAAGAAAGATTCACCTCCCCAAGGTGGGAGAGGGGGTCAAAGCCAGGAAGCATGGCGACAGCCATAGCTCAAAGAGCACATGGCCACACCAGAATCTACCAAGGCAATGGCCGCTGGTTGCTTGTGGTCACATCCTTTTAACCATTCTCCTAGATGGGGGAAGATCATTAAGGTGATTGAGTGGTGGTCTGCTCCACATCATCACAAAGGGACAGGCAAGCACATGTACTGACATCAGGTGGTGAACAGCAGGCAGATGGGTGGGTTAGTCACATGATTGCTGCCATGGTGGGGCTTATCTGTGTCACATAAGTCACAAAGGGCTGATTAGGTTAACTCTGGGGGTGAGGGAGGATTCCTATAAGAGACTTGTTAGATATTTGCAATTCACAAACTCAGACATTTGCAACTCACAAATTTCTTGACCAAAGGTGGGGTGGTCATATTATTACTTTTATGATTTTGGCCAGCCAAAGCGTGATCTTTGATCTTCGGCCTTGACCAGGAATCTAAAAGTTTACTAGAGATTATTATGCTAAACCATGTATGGAAAGATTGGGTTAGCCGGGCTCAGTAGCTCAGCCTGTAATCCTGCACCTTTGGGAGGCTGAGGTGAGTTGATTGCCGAGCCCACGGGTTCGAGACTCGCCTGGGCAACTTGGCAAGACCTCATCTCTACAATAAATCAAAATTAGCCAGGCGTGGTAGCACGCGTTTGTAGTTCCAGCTACTTGGAAGGCTGAGGCAGAAGGATCACCGGAGCCCAGCAGGTTGA
>NW_007248360.1:163106-170798 GCF_000164805.1 Carlito syrichta
GCCACTGCACTCCAGTCTGGGCAACAGAGTGAGACTCCAACTCAAAAAAAAAAGAAAGGTTGTGTTGTCCTGTTCTTGCATCTGAAGGAGATTTGCCGAGGGAGATGGGATAGGTGGCTGCATGTTTTGTAGTAAAATGCCTGAACACTTTCTAATGGTTATGCTGAGGCAAAAAGACTAACCCTTTCAGACCCAGCATGGATAGCTCTGAAAAAGAAGCAAGTCTACTTAGTCTACTTTACTTGAGGGCCTACCTTCTATAAACACTTTATCCATCTCTCCAAATTTGAAGAGTAACTAATCCAAAGGGTTAGCAGAGTTAGTTGTTCCTATCAGTCACTTAAGATTTATATTTATCTTTTGTAAAAAAGTATTTTAAAAGAGGCAATACAAATATTAAAATCTTTCTAGAAGTTTCTGCACATTAATAGGCATCTGTGAGTGGATAACAATAGACTCAAGTTTGTTCTATTCTCTCACTCAACAACAATCAATAACACAAGACTTTTGTGACCAAATGTGGGGGATTTCTCCCCACCAACAAACAAGTAATCAATTCTGCAGTGAACACTAGCCAAGTGCTCTCTAATTCAATTCCAACATACCTGGAGATAACACCAGAGCCCAAAGATTGAGGGTTCAGTTCTCAAGACAACCTTTCCTCTCTTAGACAACGGTTGCAAGTCTAGGCCTCAGGAACTTCTGACTGACCAATTCAAAGTTGGGGTTCTCATGACCCCCTATTTGAGTTTGATTAATTTGCTAGTGCAACTCACAGAACTTGGGAAAACAAATTTACTGGCTTATTATCATTTTAATGAATAAAAATAAACAGCCTGATGAAGAGACATACAAGGTGGGGTCTGAAAGGGTCCCAAGCATGGGAGATCCTGTCCCTGTGAAGTTGAGGCAAGTCACTGGCACTCTTCTTGGAACATGGATGAGTTCTCACTGGCCATGTAAACCTCTGCAAGTTCAGCAATCTGGAAGCTCTCTGAACACCCTGTTCCTTTAACTTTTCATGGTGGCTTCATTATGTAATCATAACTGATTAAACCATTGCCCCACTGGTGATCAGCTTAACCTTCAGCTCCTTGCCGCTTTCTCCATCCTGGAGGCTGGGGATGAGCTGAAAGCTCCAACTCTCTAAACCTGCCACGGTTCTTTCAGTGAGTAGCCCCCATCCTGAAGCTCTCTAGGGGCTGCCAACCACTAGCCAAGTATTAGCATACAAAGAAAACATCACTGCAGAGATTCCTAAGGGTTTTAGAAATTGTATGCCGGAAGTGAGGTCAAAGACCAAATTTTACAGTATCACAGCATTCCTGTATGAGTCTAACTCTGGAGACCTCATTTTTAAATGCACTTCTTAATATGCAAAGTTATTCATTTGGAACATTCCACTGTAATGTTAAATAATCTTTGGTAAAATTTTGTCCTTTTCGTAGGTGTTTGCTGCTTCTGAGGTCTAATACTTACATATATAAAAGTAGGCAGAGCTGGAAAGTCAAGTACTCAGTTTTTCAGAAATGAAGGATCCTATTTGAAAGGCACAGAGAACAGTCAGAAGGGCGTCTCCCGAGATGGCGCTAAACACTATAAGGGAACCAAAGAAAGACAACAAAGGCCCTAAGCTCCTGCTTTTCCCGCACACGCGAAACTTAAACCTGTACACAAATATTATCTCCCTGTAGGAATACTACCTCATAGCCCCCTCCAATAAAGACCCTAGTATGGCACTGGCCGCCCCCTCCCAAACCGATAAATACAGACCTCTCTCGCCATCGCTCTCTCACTCCCCCTTCCCTACCAGGCGGTTACAGACCCTCTTCCCTCTCTCTGTAGCCACTGCTCTAATAAATCTCTTGGCCTCAAAGGGTGTTGAGTCTTGCGGGCGACACCGTCTTTCACTATTTTTAAGTTGAATCTTATCTTTGGCTCTGAGACCCCCTTGATCAACTTAGTCAATGATTTTTCCCTATCTAAGCATGCAAGATAAAATAAACAAAGGGGATACATAAAATTCCTATGAATTTCTGAAAAACCAGCATTTGCATACCCTGCAGAATTCCCATTTACTACCAACTTCTGACTGACCCAGGCAGATACCTGATGACTCTAATTGGATTGAATCCAGTTAATTACCACATTCAATTTGATCCTGGATCCAGTTCAGTTTCTATGGCAACTTCCAACCCCAGCTGGGATACAAAATTTCCACAAACTCAGATAGCTTAAAACACAAATCTGTGGAACTTCAGAATCTGAGCGAGAACTTACCCATGATCCCGAGTAGCTGCAAGAAAGCAGTGGACATTGTGGGCCCAGCAGGTAACTCATTTGATCACTCAGTGCTCCTAGGGGTCAGTGGAAGCTCTGTTTTAAATGCCACTTCTGATACTGTCTGTTAAAATTAAAAGGTTAGACAAACTGCATTTAACAGAATTTAACTGAGCAAAGAATGATACATGAATGGGGCAGCCTCCAGAATAAGAATATGTTAAAAGCAACTCCTCTTAGACTATTTTTTTTAAAAGAAGACTGTATATAGGAAAATATATTGCTTATAGTTTATTCTGGTTTTTATTAACCTACTCTCATATCATAGTCATTTCCTCTACTGAACTGTCTTCAAAATTTTTACTAACAGCCCAGTACGCAAAACTAACATTGCTTATTTATTTTCATTTCCATCAACAGACAGTCTGTTTTGAACTATTATTGATTTTTTGGGATTTTACTATTAAAAATAATCTTGAAAAAAATTTAATTATAAAGATGTGGGCTACAATTCAGAGTTAGGTATATAAACCTTGATTATGCAGGTACCCTTGTTGATGAGGTATGCCCCACCCTCCCCTAGTCATTTCCCTCAACTGCCAATCCCACCTCCCTCCCCTGACAGTTTCCCACCACTGCCAATTGCTTATTTATAGTACTTTATATGTGCAATTGATTGGCAGTTCCTACATTTTGTTCAATACCTAAGTTTCAGAGGGATTTGGCAAATGTGTTTTTACGTTTCTAACTTTGTATATGAGAAATGAGTTGGAATAAAAGTTTAGTGAGTCAACCCACAATATCCAGCACAATCCTTATATGTAAATAATATTTATGAACCAGTAAAGAATTATGAACCAATTGTCAAAAAATCCACAGACAAAGAAATTTTTTAAAAAATTGTGTACTATAAAAGAATACTCTCACTATCAGGGAGTAACTACATAGTTTATAATGAAAACCAGATTGGGTAAATTTTTAAAAATAAATTCAATTTTAATACGATGGAATATTTCACAGTCATAAGAAGGAGAAACTTATGAACTTCGCAGCAACTTGGATTAACTCATAGTTTATAATACTGAATGATCTATCACAGAAACATATAACCAAGTGTCACATGTTCTGACTCATAAGCAGACCTTGAACAACTATCATAATACTATGAGAAAGGGATTGGCAGTAGTTGGAAACTGCCAGGGGTAGGGGAGCATACCTCATCAACAAGGCTACCTGCATAATGAATATTTGTCTACCTAACCCTGAATTGTAACCCACATATTTAAAATTTAAAATTAAAATATTTCAATATTGGCAAAAAAGCAGAAACTGTCACTCAACTATTGATATATAGTACAGATGCAAGTTTATACAGACTTTTCTTCTTTTTGTGGAGGAAAACTTGTTATTCTGAATCAGAATTTGAAATCCTTTGACCCAACAGGTCTTTATCTAGTAATCAGTCCTTCAGAAACAGCTAGCTTACACAAAGAAATATCAGCAAGGAATTTGTTCTGTCATGGTTTGATATAAAAATTAGAAATAATCTAAACATTTATCTGAAAGGTGATATTTAAATTGTACAATCATATTATGAAGTTTTATAAACATTTTTAGAGATACATATTTTTAGGGACTGATGTGGAAAAGGCTCATGAAAATTAGTAAATGTAAGTGCAGTTACTAATTTTCATGAGCCTTTTCCACGTCAGTCCCTAAAAATATGCATCTCTAAAAATGTGTATAAAACTTCATAATATGATTGTACAATTTAAATATCACCTTTCAGCCGGGCTCGGTGGCTCAGCCTGTAATCCCGCGCCTTTGGGAGGCTGAGGTGAGGGGATTGCCTGAGCCCGCGGGTTCGAGACCCGCCTGGGCGGCGAGACCTCATCTCTACAATAAATCAAAAATCAGCCGGGTGTGGTAGCGCGTGCCTGTAGTTCCAGCAGCCACTTAGAAGGCTGAGGCGGAAGGATCGCCGGAGCCCAGCAGGTCGAGGCTGCGGTGGCCAGGGGCAGCCACTGCACTCCAGTCTGGGTGACAGAGTGAGACTGCACTCCAGTCTGGGTGACAGAGTGGGACTTCAACTCTAAAAAAAAAAAAAAAAAAAAAGTGCAGTACCATAGAGAGATCCCATTTTTGAAAAATGTTTAAAAATGTAATATATCATCTCCCTTTTCTCTACAAAAACCTCAGTGATAGCTACACTGTTCATCTATGTATGTGTGTGTGTGTGTGTGTGTGTGTGTGTGTGTGTGTGAGTGTGTGTGTGTGTGTGAAAGATTCTGGAAGCATACACATTACACTCTGAACAATTATTACTCAGGATAATAAGACTGGGAAGGGAGACTTTATATTTTTATAGTGTCTGAATATTTTACAAGTTACAATGATCTTGTAGCTTTAAAGATGCCTGATATCCCAAGCAAAATGCTGTCAACAGCTATTTGAACTGTTATACAGTCACTTAAAACCATCATTCCAAATGCTGTCAACAATAATTTCCAGGTTTATCATCATAGAATATCCTTGAGGTCCGAAAACTTGCCTAGGAAATCTTCTGGGATTGTGACTGTCTAATAATTGTCAAAACTTCAAGTTACATTAATTAACCTTGAGACTATTCATAGGACCTGTCCACACCACACACAATCTCTGCCCATGATAGCACTCTATTTCCAGTTGGCAAAAGGTGTTATATGCTAATGAAGTCTGTTGATAAATTCCAATCTAATAAAACCCTGCTAATGACCTTTCCAAAAGGAACCAAAATCACAAGTCCCCAATGAAATTGTGTTGACTACTCTTTGACCTGAAAAACAAAACAAAAGCTATGAAGTGAAATTGTGTTGAATGTTTTGAATTAATAATAATGAAGAGCTTACAAGTCTGTACTTATTTTTGCTTTATGTAAGCTGCCTGATATCTCTGTGTCCACCCTTGTTTATTTTAGGTCCCCGAGATTTAATGAGAATAAAAATCATATAATACAACTTTGGGGCTGTATGCATCTTTAAGTTAACAAACCTAGTCACCAGTGGAAATGACAGGCTTTTATTCAAGCCCATGGGGTCAAACTAAAACGGAGAATATCTTTTCAAAGAGCAACATCCCTGTTTTGTTTTCCACAAAACTGCTTTACTCTGAAGCTGATTAGAAGAGCTGTCCAAACCATTTAGAGTTTAAGATCTACTGGGATAATTCCAAGTCCATATGTATACGCCTAGAGGAAATAACTCTCTTAATAAATTAATCTCCACAAATTAGTGGAAATAGGAAAACATGCCTCTTGGAGATAGATAATTATTATAACAAATGAGGGATAGTTTAAATTAAAACATTATATCCTTCTCAAGTAGAAATTTGTTCTATCTGCTGGAATTCTTCAATATAAATGTTCACTGTAATTTTTTCCTCTTTTGCGAATTATAGTCATCTCAGACAAAGAAAACTTGATCCATCTTGTGTGATTATTATGCTTTTATTTCTTAATTCCCTCCTCATTTTATCTCTACAATTTTGAGGGAAAGCTCAAAACAAGTAAAAACAGTCATAATTCTCAAAGTCTCAATGTTTGCATCTTCCAATCTTGATTTTGAAGCAGGTTTTCCACATAATGTTGCAAATTGAGATAGCTGGGAATTCTCAGTGTAATAGAATCCATTCATCCCACCCTCATTGGTTTCCTCCCTATCGTCAGAATAAAATATTGAATCTCTGCTCACTTTCTTCCCCTTCTCCTCTTTTTCCCATTAACCTAAAACCCACTCTTCATTTAGAACCAATTTGAACCTAACCAACACATTTAAGTTTCTTTGAGCTTCTCTGGTCAGGAAATTCCTCCTGACTTTATCAATTAATATCTGCATCCTTCAAGGAGTGCTCACCTCACTTATGCCCGTATCATTAATAATGTTATAACAACAGTGTCTGCCCTCCAAAAGCAGATTGAAAATCCTGGTAGGCTAGGTTCCAAATCCTGCACACTTTTCCAGTTTTAAAAATTAAAGTAAGGTAAAGCCCAGACTTCTTTGCCACTATACAATGCATTCATGTATCCGAAAACTACTTGCACCCCCTAAAGTTATTGACATAAAAAGCAAAAACGAAATAAAAGTAAGAGCCAGGTGTGGTGGCTCACACATGTAATCCTAGCACTTTGGGAGAGCTAGTAGGGAGGATTGCTTGAGCCCAGGAGTTTGGGACCAGTGTAGGCAACATAGTGAGACTTTGTCTCTACAAAAATTCAAAAAGTTAACCTGCCATGGCAGCGCATCCCAGCTACTCAGGAGTCTGAAGCAAAAGGATTCTCTGAGCCCAGGAGGTCATGCTGGGGTTTGCCGTGATCTTGCCACTGGACTCTAAGCAACAGAGTGAGACCTCAATACAATAAATAAATAAATACATAAATAAAATTTTCTCCCTTTTTTGTGTATACCAATTCTGTACATATTCCATTGTATGTGTGTACCACGGCTTGTTTGCTGACTCCCAAAATGAAGAACTTTTGAGTTATTTACAGCTTGGGTGACTATAAATGAAATAACTTAAAAATGTGTAAGAACAAATTTTTGTGTGAATACAGGTTTTCATTTCACATTGATAAATACCTAGAAGTAGTATTGTCAGGTCCTACAGTACATGTATGTTTAACTTCTACTGTACTTTCTAAAGCACTCTGGAACCTGACATGCTGCCTTATGTAACTGGGACAGCTAGACCGCCTTCCCTTAGTGATCTGAGTAAAATGGTGCAGACCTCTACTAATTACATAGCCTCAGAAAGTTTAAAGTTCTCCCCTAATGCAAATTTACATTCAAGGATTCTCACTTTGAAGGGCATCACTGCATCTGATTACCAGAACCTTTTGTGATGTCCTCCTCCACCACCCCACCACTTCACAATAATAACCTGGATATGAAATTTGCATGACCTTCCAATTATTCATACAGTATCTAGTCATACAGAAGCATGAGTCAGCATTATAGATTTTTATCAAAAGTTCATGGGAACATAAGCTGTGTGGGTGAGTATTCCCTTTTACACCCCACAGAAAACTAAAAAGTTAAATCTTCAACATCCCTATTCTTTCATGGAATCCTGATATGGACACTCACCATTCACTTCTTTCTACTCTTTCCTTTTAAGGATTTAGTCTTGTTAACCTTCTTTCCAACTCTAAAGTGACTTAATTTCCTATATATGTAGAGCAACCCAGCTCTCTCTCACTGCTATTCCCATTGGTGCCTATGTACATCATATAAGGTCCTCAGCAGCTGGGTTCGGTGGCTCAGCCTGTAATCCCGCACCTTGGGAGGCTGAGGAGAGTGGATTACCTGAGCCCTCGGGTTTGAGACCCGCCTGGGCAACTTGGCGAGACCTCATCTCTACAATAAATCAAAAAATAGC